>NW_027005389.1:0-4070 GCF_036934945.1 Oncorhynchus masou masou
AACTGACCACGAGTATTCTGGTTTAGTAACTGACCACTAGTATTCTAGTTTAGTAACTGACCACAAGTATTCTAGTTTAGTAACTGACCACTAGTATTCTAGTTTAAAAACTGACCACGAGTATTCTAGTTTAGTAACTGACCACTAGTATTCTAGTTTAAAAACTGACCACTAGTATTCTAGTTTAGTAACTGACCACGAGTATTCTAGTTTAAAAACTGACCTCTAGTATTCTAGTTTAGTAACTGACCACAAGTATTCTAGTTTAAAAACTGACCACTAGAATTCTAGTTTAGTAACTGACCACGAGTATTCTAGTTTAAAAACTGACCTCTAGTATTCTAGTTTAGTAACTAACCACTAGTATTCTACTTTAAAAACTGACGATGAGTATTCTAGTTTAGTAACTGACCACTAGTATTCTAGTTTAAAAACTGACCACTAGTATTCTAGTTTAGTAACTGACCACGAGTATTCTAGTTTAAAAACTGACTGGTAAATAGAATGAATAGAACCTCTAACCCTGGTAATATGACTGGTAAATAGAATGAATAGAACCTGTAACCCTGGTAATATGACTGGTAAATAGAATGAATAGAACCTGTAACCCTGGTAATATGACTGGTAAATAGAATGAATAGAACCTCTAACCCTGGTAATATGACTGGTAAATAGAATGAATAGAACCTGTAACCCTGGTAATATGACTGGTAAATAGAATGAATAGAACCTGTAACCCTGGTAAATAGAATGAATAGAACCTCTAACCCTGGTAATATGACTGGTAAATAGAATGAATAGAACCTGTAACCCTGGTAATATGACTGGTAAATATAATGAATAGAACCTCTAACCCTGGTAATATGACTGGTAAATAGAATGAATAGAACCTGTAACCCTGGTAATATGACTGTATAGAATGAATAGAACCTGTAACCCTGGTAATATGACTGGTAAATAGAATGAATAGAACCTGTAACCCTGGTAATATGACTGGTAAATAGAATGAATAGAACCTGTAACCCTGGTAATATGACTGGTAAATAGAATGAATAGAACCTCTAACCCTGGTAATATGACTGGTAAATAGAATGAATAGAACCTGTAACCCTGGTAATATGACTGGTAAATAGAATGAATAGAACCTGTAACCCTGGTAATATGACTGGTAAATAGAATGAATAGAACCTCTAACCCTGGTAATATGACTGGTAAATAGAATGAATAGAACCTGTAACCCTGGTAATATGACTGGTAAATAGAATGAATAGAACCTGTAACCCTGGTAATATGACTGGTAAATAGAATGAATAGAACCTCTAACCCTGGTAATATGACTGGTAAATAGAATGAATAGAACCTGTAACCCTGGTAATATGACTGGTAAATAGAATGAATAGAACCTGTAACCCTGGTAATATGACTGGTAAATAGAATGAATAGAACCTCTAACCCTGGTAAATAGAATGAATAGAACCTGTAACCCTGGTAATATGACTGGTAAATAGAATGAATAGAACCTCTAACCCTGGTAATATGACTGGTAAATAGAATGAATAGAACCTGTAACCCTGGTAATATGACTGGTAAATAGAATGAATAGAACCTCTAACCCTGGTAATATGACTGGTAAATAGAATGAATAGAACCTGTAACCCTGGTAAATAGAATGAATAGAACCTGTAACCCTGGTAATATGACTGGTAAATAGAATGAATAGAACCTGTAACCCTGGTAATATGACTGGTAAATAGAATGAATAGAACCTGTAACCCTGGTAATATGACTGGTAAATAGAATGAATAGAACCTCTAACCCTGGTAATATGACTGGTAAATAGAATGAATAGAACCTGTAACCCTGGTAATATGACTGGTAAATAGAATGAATAGAACCTCTAACCCTGGTAATATGACTGGTAAATAGAATGAATAGAACCTCTAACCCTGGTAATATGACTGGTAAATAGAATGAATAGAACCTCTAACCCTGGTAATATGACTGGTAAATAGAATGAATAGAACCTCTAACCCTGGTAATATGACTGGTAAATAGAATGAATAGAACCTCTAACCCTGGTAATATGACTGGTAAATAGAATGAATAGAACCTCTAACCCTGGTAATATGACTGGTAAATAGAATGAATAGAACCTCTAACCCTGGTAATATGACTGGTAAATAGAATGAATAGAACCTCTAACCCTGGTAATATGACTGGTAAATAGAATGAATAGAACCTCTAACCCTGGTCATATGACTGGTAAATAGAATGAATAGAACCTCTAACCCTGGTAATATGACTGGTAAATAGAATGAATAGAACCTCTAACCCTGGTAATATGACTGGTAAATAGAATGAATAGAACCTCTAACCCTGGTAATATGACTGGTAAATAGAATGAATAGAACCTCTAACCCTGGTAATATGACTGGTAAATAGAATGAATAGAACCTCTAACCCTGGTAATATGACTGGTAAATAGAATGAATAGAACCTCTAACCCTGGTAATATGACTGGTAAATAGAATGAATAGAACCTCTAACCCTGGTAATATGACTGGTAAATAGAATGAATAGAACCTCTAACCCTGGTAATATGACTGGTAAATAGAATGAATAGAACCTCTAACCCTGGTAATATGACTGGTAAATAGAATGAATAGAACCTCTAACCCTGGTAATATGACTGGTAAATAGAATGAATAGAACCTCTAACCCTGGTAATATGACTGGTAAATAGAATGAATAGAACCTGTAACCCTGGTAATATGACTGGTAAATAGAATGAATAGAACCTGTAACCCTGGTAATATGACTGGTAAATAGAATGAATAGAACCTCTAACCCTGGTAATATGACTGGTAAATAGAATGAATAGAACCTCTAACCCTGGTAATATGACTGGTAAATAGAATGAATAGAACCTGTAACCCTGGTAATATGACTGGTAAATAGAATGAATAGAACCTCTAACCCTGGTAATATGACTGGTAAATAGAATGAATAGAACCTGTAACCCTGGTAATATGACTGGTAAATAGAATGAATAGAACCTGTAACCCTGGTAATATGACTGGTAAATAGAATGAATAGAACCTGTAACCCTGGTAAATAGAATGAATAGAACCTCTAACCCTGGTAATATGACTGGTAAATAGAATGAATAGAACCTGTAACCTGGTAATATGACTGGTAAATAGAAGTAATAGAACCTGTAACCCTGGTAATATGACTGGTAAATAGAATGAATAGAACCCCTAACCCTGGTAATATGACTGGTAAATAGAATGAATAGAACCTCTAACTGGTAAATAGAATGAATAGAACCTCTAACCCTGGTAATATGACTGGTAAATAGAATGAATAGAACCTGTAACCCTGGTAATATGACTGGTAAATAGAATGAATAGAACCTCTAACCCTGGTAATATGACTGGTAAATAGAATGAATAGAACCTCTAACCCTGGTAAATAGAATGAATATAACCTGTAACCCTGGTAAATAGAATGAATAGAACCTCTAACCCTGGTAATATGACTGGTAAATAGAGTGAATAGAACCTCTAACCCTGGTAAATAGAATGAATAGAACCTCTAACCCTGGTAATATGACTGGTAAATAGAATGAATAGAACCTCTAACCCTCGTAATATGACTGGTAAATAGAATGAATAGAACCTCTAACCCTGGTAATATGACTGGTAAATAGAATGAATAGAACCTCTAACCCTGGTAATATGACTGGTAAATAGAATGAATAGAACCTCTAACCCTGGTAATATGACTGGTAAATAGAATGAATAGAACCTGTAACCCTGGTAATATGACTGGTAAATAGAATGAATAGAACCTCTAACCCTGGTAATATGACTGGTAAATAGAATGAATAGAACCTCTAACCCTGGTAATATGACTGGTAAATAGAATGAATAGAACCTCTAACCCTGGTAATATGACTGGAAAATAGAATGAATAGAACCTCTAACCCTAGTAATATGACTGGTAAATAGAATGAATAGAACCTGTAACCTGGTAAATAGAACATCTAACCCTGGTAAATAACTACA
>NW_027005390.1:0-4069 GCF_036934945.1 Oncorhynchus masou masou
GCCTCTATATTGGAAGAGGAGTTCTACTGAGATATCAGCCTCTCTACTGTGAGAGGAGTTCTACTGAGATATCAGCCTCTACTGGAAGAGGAGTTCTGCTGAGATATCAACCTCTCTACTGGGAGAGGAGTTCTACTGAGATATCAGCCTCTCTACTGGGAGAGGAGTTCTACTGAGATATCAGCCTCTCTACTGGGAGAGGAGTTCTACTGAGATATCAGCCTCTACTGGAAGAGGAGTTCTACTGAGATATCAGCCTCTCTACTGGAAGAGGAGTTCTACTGAGATATCAGCCTCTCTACTGGAAGAGGAGTTCTACTGAGATATCAGTCTCTCTACTGGGAGAGGAGTTCTACTGAGATATCAGTCTCTCTACTGGGAGAGAAGTTCTACTGAGATATCAGCCTCTCTACTGTGAGAGGAGTTCTACTGAGATATCAGCCTCTCCTGGAAGAGGAGTTCTACTGAGATATCAGCCTCTCCTGGGAGAGGAGTTCTGCTGAGATATCAACCTCTCTACTGGGAGAGGAGTTCTACTGAGATATCAGCCTCTCCACTGGGAGAGGAGTTCTACTGAGATATCAGCCTCTCTACTGTGAAAGGAGTTCTACTGAGATATCAGCCTCTCTACTGTGAGAGGAGTTCTGCTGAGATATCAGCCTCTCTACTGACAGAGGAGTTCTACTGAGATATCAGCCTCTCTACTGGGAGAGGAGTTCTACTGAGATATCAGCCTCTCTATTGGAAGAGGAGTTCTACTGAGATATCAGCCTCTACTGGGAGAGGAGTTCTACTGAGATATCAGTCTCTCTACTGGGAGAGGAGTTCTACTGAGATATCAGCCTCTCTACTGACAGAGGAGTTCTACTGAGATATCAGCCTCTCTACTGACAGAGGAGTTCTACTGAGATATCAGCCTCTCTACTGACAGAGGAGTTCTAATGAGATATCAGCCTCTCTACTGACAGAGGAGTTCTACTGAGATATCAGCCTCTCTACTGGAGGGGGACTACTGGATATCAGCCTCTCTACTGTGAGAGGGTTCTACTGAGATATCAGCCTCTCTACTGACAGAGGAGTTCTACTGAGGTATCAGCCTCTCTACTGACAGAGGAGTTCTAATGAGATATCAGCTCTCTACTGACAGAGGGAGTTCTACTGAGATATCAGCCTCTCACTGGGAGAGGAGTTCTCACTGAGAGATATCAGCTCTCTACTGTGAGAGGAGTTATACTGAGATATCCCAAACTCTCTACTGGGAGAGGAGTTCTACTGAGATATCAGCCTCTCTACTGTGAAGGGAGTTCTACTGAGATATCAGCCTCTACTGGAAGAGGAGTTCTGCTGAGATATCAGCCTCTCTACTGGGAAGGAGTTCTACTGAGATATCAGCCACTCTACTGGGAGAGGAGTTCTACTGAGATATCAGCCTCTCTACTGACCAGAGGAGTTCTGCAGAGATATCAGCCTCTCTACTGGGAGAGGTTTCTGAGATATCCCAGCCTCTCTACTGACAGAGGAGTTCTACTGAGATATCAGCCTCTCTACTGACAGAGGAGTTCTAATGAGATATCAGCCTCTCTACTGACAGAGGAGTTATACTGAGATATCAGCCTCTCTACTGGGAGGAGTTCTGCTGAGATATCAGCCTCTCTACTGTGAGAGGAGTTATGCTGAGATATCAGCCTCTCTACTGGGAGAGGAGTTCTACTGAGATATCAGCCTCTCTACTGTGAGAGGAGTTCTACTGAATATCAGCCTCTACTGGAAGAGGAGTTCTGCTGAGATATCAGCCTCTCTACTGGGAGAGGAGTTCTACTGAGATATCAGCCACTCTCTCTACTGGGAGAGGTTCTACTGAGATATCAGCCTCTCTACTGACAGAGGAGTTCTACTGAGATATCAGCCTCTCTACTGGGAGAGGAGTTCTACTGAGATATCAGCCTCTCTACTGACAGAGGAGTTCTACTGAGATATCAGCCTCTCTACTGACAGAGGAGTTCTAATGAGATATCAGCCTCCTACTGACAGAGGAGTTATACTGAGATATCAGTCTCTCTACTGGAAGAGGAGTTCTACTGAGATATCAGCCTCTCTACTGGGAGAGGAGTTCTACTGAGATATCAGCCTCTCTACTGACAGAGGAGTTCTACTGAGATATCAGCCTCTCTACTGGGAGAGGAGTTCTACTGAGATATCAGCCTCTCTACTGACAGAGGAGTTCTACTGAGATATCAGCCTCTCTACTGACAGAGGAGTTCTAATGAGATATCAGCCTCTCTACTGACAGAGGAGTTATACTGAGATATCAGTCTCTCTACTGGAAGAGGAGTTCTACTGAGATATCAGCCTCTCTACTGGGAGAGGAGTTATACTGAGATATCAGCCTCTCTACTGACAGAGGAGTTCTACTGAGATATCAGCCTCTCTACTGGGAGAGGAGTTCTACTGAGATATCAGCCTCTCTACTGTGAGAGGAGTTCTACTGAGATATCAGCCTCTCTACTGGGAGAGGAGTTCTACTGAGATATCAGCCTCTCTACTGTGAGAGGAGTTCTACTGAGATATCAGCCTCTACTGGAAGAGGAGTTCTGCTGAGATATCAGCCTCTCTACTGGGAGAGGAGTTCTACTGAGATATCAGCCACTCTACTGGGAGAGGAGTTCTACTGAGATATCAGCCTCTCTACTGACAGAGGAGTTCTACTGAGATATCAGCCTCGCTACTGGGAGAGGAGTTCTAATGAGATATCAGCCTCTCTACTGACAGAGGAGTTCTACTGAGATATCAGCCTCGCTACTGGGAGAGGAGTTCTAATGAGATATCAGCCTCTCTACTGACAGAGGAGTTCTACTGAGATATCAGTCTCTCTACTGGAAGAGGAGTTCTACTGAGATATCAGCCTCTCTACTGGAAGAGGAGTTCTACTGAGATATCAGTCTCTCTACTGGAAGAGGAGTTCTACTGAGATATCAGCCTCTCTACTGGAAGAGGAGTTCTACTGAGATATCAGTCTCTCTACTGGAAGAGGAGTTCTACTGAGATATCAGCCTCTCTACTGGAAGAGGAGTTCTACTGAGATATCAGTCTCTCTACTGGAAGAGGAGTTCTACTGAGATATCAGCCTCTCTACTGGAAGAGGAGTTCTACTGAGATATCAGTCTCTCTACTGGAAGAGGAGTTCTACTGAGATATCAGCCTCTCTACTGGGAGAGGAGTTCTACTGAGATATCAGCCTCTCTACTGTGAGAGGAGTTCTACTGAGATATCAGCCTCTCTACTGGGAGAGGAGTTCTACTGAGATATCAGCCTCTCTACTGTGAGAGGAGTTCTACTGAGATATCAGCCTCTACTGGAAGAGGAGTTCTGCTGAGATATCAGCCTCTCTACTGGGAGAGGAGTTCTACTGAGATATCAGCCTCTCTACTGGGAGAGGAGTTCTACTGAGATATCAGCCTCTCTACTGTGAGAGGAGTTCTACTGAGATATCAGCCTCTCTACTGGAAGAGGAGTTCTACTGAGATATCAGCCTCTCTACTGTGAGAGGAGTTCTACTGAGATATCAGCCTCTCTACTGGGAGAGGAGTTCTAATGAGATATCAGCCTCTCTACTGACAGAGGAGTTCTACTGAGATATCAGCCTCTCTACTTGAAGAGGAGTTCTACTGAGATATCAGCCTCTCTACTGGGAGAGGAGTTCTAATGAGATATCAGCCTCTCTACTGACAGAGGAGTTCTACTGAGATATCAGCCTCTCTACTGGGAGAGGAGTTCTACTGAGATATCAGGCTCTCTACTGGGAGAGGAGTTCTACTGAGATATCAGCCTCTACTGGAAGAGGAGTTCTGCTGAGATATCAGCCTCTCTACTGTGAGGGGAGTTCTACTGAGATATCAGCCTCTCTACTGGGAGAGGAGTTCTACTGAGATATCAGCCTCTCTACTGTGAGAGGAGTTCTACTGAGATATCAGTCTCTCTACTGGGAGAGGAGTGGAGATGTACTACTGAGATATCAACCTCTCTACTGGGAGAGGTTCTACTGAGATATCAACCTCTCTACTGGGAGAGA
>NW_027005391.1:0-4069 GCF_036934945.1 Oncorhynchus masou masou
GTGATCCACATCCACACTGATATGTCTGCCAGACATGCAGAGATGCGATTCGCCACCTGGTCACTCAGAAGGGGGAAAGGGAGAAGATTAATTGTGTGTCGTCTGCATAGCAATGATAGGAGAGACCATGTGAGGTTATGACAGAGCCAAGTGACTTGGTGTATAGCGAGAATAGGAGAGGGCCTAGAACAGAGCCCTGGGGGACACCAGTGGTGAGAGCGCGTGGCGAGGAGACAGATTCTCGCCACGCCACCTGGTAGGAGCAACCTGTCAGGTAGGACGCAATCCAAGCGTGGGCCGCGCCGGAGATGCCCAACTCGGAGAGGGTGGGAGAGGAGGATCTGATGGTTCACAGTATCGAAGGCAGCCGATAGGTCTAGAAGGATGAGAGCAGAGGAGAGAGAGTTAGCTTTAGCAATGCGGAGCGCCTCCGTGATACAGAGAAGAGCAGTCCCAGTTGAATGACTAGTCTTGAAACCTGACTGATTTGGATCAAGAAGGTCATTCTGAGAGAGATAGCGGGAGAGCTGGCCAAGGACGGCACGTTCAAGAGTTTTGGAGAGAAAAGAAAGAAGGGATACTGGTCTGTAGTTGTTGACATCGGAGGGATCGAGTGTAGGTTTTTTTCAGAAGGGTGCAACTTCGTCTCTTGAAGACGGAAGGGATGTAGGCAAGCGGTCAGGGATGAATTGATGAGCGAGGTGAGAAGGGAGAAGGTCTCCAGAAATGGTCTGAGAAGAGAGTGAGGATAGAAATGCCGGGCAGGTTGTTGGGCGGTCGGCCCATCACAAGAAGCGAGATTTCATCTGGGAGAGAGAGGGGAGAAAGAGGTCAGAGGACAGGGTAGGGCAGTGTGAGCAGAACCAGCGGTGCCGTTTGACTTAGCAAACGAGGATCGGATGTCGTCGACCTTCTTTTCAAAATGGTTAACGGAAGTCATCTGCAGAGAGAGGAGGGAGGGGGGGGGGAGGAGGATTCAGGAGGGAGGAGAAGGTGGCAAAGAGCTTCTTAGGGTTAGAGGCAGATGCTTGGAATTTTAGAGTGGTAGAAAGTGGCTTTAGCAGCAGAGACAGAGGAGGAAATGTAGAGAGGAGGGAGTGAAAGGATGCCAGGTCCGTGAGGCGAGTTTTCCTCCATTTCCGCTCGGCTGCCCGGAGCCCTGTTCTGTGAGCTCGCAATGAGTCGTCGAGCCACGGAGCGGGAGGGAGGACCGAGCTGCCTGGAGGATAGGGGACATAGAGAGTCAAAGGATGCAGAAAGGGAAGAGAGGAGGGTTGAGGAGGCAGAATCAGGAGATAGGTTGGAGAAGGTATGAGCAGAGGGAAGAGATGATAGGATGGAAGAGGAGAGAGTAGCGGGGAGAGAGCGAAGGTTGGGACGGCGCGATACCATCCGAGTAGGGGCAGTGTGGGAAGTGTTGGATGAGAGCGAGAGGGAAAAGGATACAAGGTAGTGGTCGGAGACTTGGAGGGAGTTGCAATGAGGTTAGTGGAAGAACAGCATCTAGTAAAGATGAGGTCGAGCGTATTGCCTGCCTTGTGAGTAGGGGGAAGGTGAGAGGGTGAGGTCAAAAGAGGAGAGGAGTGGAAAGAAGGAGGAGAGAGGAATGAGTCAAAGGTAGACGTGGGGAGGTTAAAGTCGCCCAGGACTGTGAGAGAGGTGAGCTGTCCTCAGGAAAGGAGCTTATCAAGGCATCAAGCTCATTGATGAACTCTCCGAGGGAACCTGGAGGGCGATAAATGATAAGGATGTTAAGCAGAAAGGGCTGGTAACTGTGACAGCATGGAATTCAAAGGGGCGATAGACAGATGGGTAAGGGGAGAAAGAGAGAATGACCACTTGGGAGAGATGAGGATCCCGGTGCCACCACCCCGCTGACCAGAAGCTCTCGGGGTGTGCGCGAACACGTGGGTGGACGAAGAGAGAGAGCAGTAGGAGTAGCAGTGTTATCTGTGGTGATCCATGTTTCCGTCAGTGCCAAGAAGTCGAGGACTGGAGGGAGGCATAGGCTGAGATGAACTCTGCCTTGTTGGCCGCAGATCGGCAGTTCCAGAGGCTACCGGAGACCTGGAACTCCACGTGGGTCGTGCGCGCTGGGACCACCAGATTAGGGTGGCCGCGGCCCTTGTCAGTGTGGAAGCGTTTGTATGGTCTGTGCAGAGAGGAGAGAATAGGGATAGATAGACACATAGTTGCTACAGAAGAGGCTACAGAAGAGGCTACGCTAATGCAAAGGAGATTGGAATGACAAGTGGACTACATGTCTCGAATGTTCAGAAAGTTAAGCTTACGTAGCAAGAATCTTATTGACTAAAATGATTGAAATGATACAGTACTGCTGGAGTAGGCTAGCTGGCAGTGGCTGCGTTGTTGACTTTGTAGGCTAGCTGGCAGTGGCTGCGTTGTTGACTACACTAATCAAGTCGTTCCGTCGAGTGTAATAGTTTCTACAGTGCTGCTATTCGGGGGCTAGCTGGCTAGCTGGCTAGCTAGCAGTGATGATTGCGTTACGTTACGTTAAAAAACGACAATAGCTGGCTAGCTAACCTAGAAAATCGCTCTAGACTACACAATTGTCTTAGATACAAAGACGGCTATGTAGCTAGCTAGCTACGATCAAACAAATCAAACCGTTGAAAATGTAATGAAGTGAAATGAAAATGTGATACTACCTGTGGGAGCGAAGCGGAATGTTGACCCGGAGTTGTTGAAGTTCTATTCAGTAGACGTTGGCTAGCTGTTGGCTAGCTAGCTGCTTAGTATCTCCTACGTTAAGGACGACAAATAGCTGGCTAGCTAACCTCGGTAAATTAAGATAATACTCTAAGTCTACACACTCTAAACTACACAATTATCTTGGATACGAAGACAGCAAAGACAGCTATGTAGCTAGCTAACACACTACACTAATCGAGTCGTTCAGTTGAGTGTAATAGTTTCTACAGTGCTAGTAGACGTTAGCTAGCTGCTGGGCAGATAGCAGTGTAGACTACGTTAGGACGACGAAATACGATAATTACGCAATTATCTTTGATACAAAGACGGCTATGTAGCTAGCTAAGAAGAAATTGCTAAGATTAGACAAATCAAACCGTTGTACTATAATGAAATGTAATGAAAATGTAATGAAAAGTTATACTACCTGCGGACCGAAGTGTAGATGCGACCGCTCGCTCCAACCCGGAACCGGAACTATCTTAAAGATAGCAGCTGGTATTACTGAACCTGTGGCTCACATTTTCAACTTGAGTCTCTTGACCAATTCCATACCCAGCATTTGGAAATCAGTCCTCCCACTGCTAAAGGGTGGAGACCCCTCAGATGCTAATAACTATCGTCCTATCTCTAAACTCCCTATCCTGGCCAAAGTCTATGAATCCCTAGTGAACTCGCAGTTAAAACATCTTATTTAAAAATAACCCAATGAGTGGGGTTCAGTCTGGCTTTAGATCGGGGCACAGCACCACAACTGCAGCTATGGCAGTGGAAAACGACATCATTAATGCACTTGATAAAAAGCAACATTGTGCTGCTCTGTTTGTGGATTCATCAAAGGCCTTTGATTCAGTTGACCATTAATTGTTGCTAGCTTGACTCATTGGTGTCAGTGAAGGGGCAGTTGGAACTATCTTTCTGACAGAACACAGTGTGTGTGTATATACTGACAATCACAAGCCTAGCTTTCTTGAGATTAATAGAGGTGTGCCCCAGGGTTCCATTTTCAGCTCCTGTGTTTTCAATTTTTATTAATGATTTGGGAAATGGGATGCAACCAGCAAAGTTACATCTATATGCAGATGATGGTCATGTTCATGTGCTCCTTCTCTGGTTCAGGCTGTTGAAGAGCTCCAGACTGATTTTCAGTCACTGCAGGCCTCACTTTATGGTCTTGAATGTACAAAAACACTAAATTCATGACCTTTACCAGACATAGAACTCTGCCGGAGAACGTTAGCATTGTCACATCTGGGGACTTATCCATTGAAAGTGTCATCCTACAAATACCTAGGTATTTGGTTGGATGACAAGTTGTCCTTTAAAGTTCATGTGGATAATCTTGTGACAAAGC
>NW_027005392.1:0-4067 GCF_036934945.1 Oncorhynchus masou masou
AGCCTATTTATTGCACAATCTCAACCTACATTTGTAGACAAATTTTCTGTAACATCAAATGTTGTGCTTTTCTAGGTTGATACCAGTTAACAGCAGTGTAGTATTTAATAGTGTGGCTGTGAGTGTTGAGCTCTGACCAGTCTGCTGATATCTTTTTGAAACCCGAGGCAGCCTTATGGCCAGTCACACACACTGTCACACTGTGAGCCTGCCAGTCACTCCCTCTACCACTGCAAACAGCCTGATGCTGGCTTGGGCCAAGGATTCTGTCATTCTAATCCTGTCCATTCAGTTGGTTTGGAGTCTTCTGTTTGAAAAATAAAGAGATAAATAATTGATGAAACTGCTGCTTAGTACAAATAAAAAGAGTTGGCCGCCTCGCTTCGCGTTCTCAGGAAGCTATGCAGTATTTTGTTTTTTATGTATTATTTCTTACATTGTTACCCCAGGAAGTCTTAAGTTTTATCACATACAGCCGGGAGGAACTATTGGATATAAGAGCAACGTGAACTTACCAACATTACGACCAGGAATAGGACATTCCCGAAATGGATCCTCTGTTTGGACCACCACCCAGGACAATGGATCGGATCCCAGCCGGCGACCCAAAACAACAACGCCGCAGGAGGGGCAGAAGAAGCGGTCTTCTGTTCAGGCACCGTAGACGGGCACATCACGCACCACTCCAAAGTTTACTACTCGCCAACGTCCAGTCTCTTGACAACAAGGTAGACGAAATCCTAGCAAGGGTTGCCTTCCAGAGAGACATCAGAGACTGTAGCGTTCTCTGTTTCAGGGAAACATGGCTCACTCGAGATACGCTATTGGAGTCGGTACAGCCACCTGGTTTCTTCACGCATCGCGCCGACAGAAACAAACATCTCTCTGGTAAGAGGAAGAGCGGAGGGGTATGCCTTATGTTTAACGAGACGTGGTGTGATCATAACAACATACAGGAACTCAAGTCCTTTGGCTCACCTGACCTAGAATTCCTTACAATCAAATGTCGACCGCATTATCTACCAAGAGAATTCTCTTCGATTATAATCACAGCCGTATATATCCCCCCCAAGCAGACACATAGATGGCTACACATAGAGTAACAATCTAACTTCCACGACGCATACTGTGACGGCCCTGAATTTTTCTGAACCGTCTCAGTGCAGCTCCTTCCAATAGGGCGCTTTCCCTTTAATTCCCAATTAAATAGCCAGCATCAGCTGCGCAAAAGTTTTTTTAATTTTTTTATGGAGACGTGAATGAGGATGTGTTCAACCCTCAGTTCCCGACGCTTCTCTATTCCGTTGTTTTGTTGCCGTTAAACGTGTGTTTTGTAGCCTAATAGAGTTTACCCAGGATCGGATCCACGCTTTGCTTCCGTGGACTACACCTCTCCGTTCTTCGTGGCCTTTCTCCGCTGGCGATCTATTGGCGGCTTGGATTGTCTGACTGACCGACTGACTACCACCTTTTTGTATATGGTATTTCATTTGTTTTGATGTCATGTATACTGTGATGATTTATGTAGTTAGTTGTAGTTGAGGACTTAGTAAGAGTTGATACGCTTTAAAGTTCTGTGGTAAAATAATTGTTATATTGATTGTTTGATTAATACTGGGTTTACGCTACACTTGAATGAACGGACAAACATTGCGTGACTAAGGTCACGGGAGTTCCCTGAATGTAACGGCGTTCTTCGTTTGTTGAAAGAGAGTCGGACAGAAATGCAGCGTGGTTGTTTACTCATGTCTTTAATATAGAAGATAGCGATACATGCAATAACTTAAATAAATACAAAACAACAAACGGAACGTGAAAACATCTGGTGAACACTACACAGAGACAGGAACAATCACCCACAAAATACAAAGTGAAACCCAGGCTACCTAAATACGGTTCCCAATCAGAGACAACGAGAATCACCTGACTCTGATTGAGAACCGCCTCAGGCAGCCAAACCTATGCAACACCCCTACTCAGCCGCAATCCCAATAACTACAAAAACCCCAATACGAAATACAATAAGCGACCCACATACCACCCTGGCTGACCAACTAATTAACGGCTTACAAAATACTAAGACCAAGGCGTGACAGAACCCCCTAAGGTGCGGACTCCCGGATGCACCTCAAAACCATAGGGAGGGGTCCGTGTGGGCGTCTGTCCATGGTGGCGGTTCCGGCTCGGGGCAGTGGACCACACTCCATAAATGTCATAGTTCCTCCCCTTCGCGTCCTGGGATAATCCACCCTGCACTTCGCCGACCATGGCCTAGTCCTCACCCAGAACCCCACTGAACTGAGGAGCAGCTTGTGACTGAGGGGCAGCTTGGGACTGAGGGGCAGCTCGGGACTGAGGGAAGCTCGTGACTGAGGAAGCTCGGGACTGAGGGGCAGCTTCGGGACTGAGGGAGCAGCTCGAACTGAGGGCAGCCCAGCACTGATAAGCCCAGTACTGAGAGGAAGCCCAGTACTGAGAGGAAGCTCAGTACTGAGATGAAGCTCAGGCAGGTAGTAGGCTCCGGTGGATCCTGGCTGGCTGGAGGATCTGGAAGATTCTGGTTGACTAGCAGATCTGGAAGATTCTGGTTGACTGGCAGATCTGGAAGAGACTGGTTGACTGGCAGATCTGGAAGAATCTGGTTGACTAGCGGATCTGGAAGAGTCTGGCTGACTAGCAGATCTGGAAGATTCTGGTTGACTGGCAGATCTGGAAGAGACTGGTTGACTGGCGGATCTGGAAGAATCTGGTTGACTGGCGGATCTGGAAGAGTCTGGTTGACTAGCGGATCTGGAAGAGTCTGGCTGACTAGCGGATCTGGAAGAGTCTGGCTGACTAGCGGATCTGGAAGAGTCTGGCTGACTGGCAGATCTGGAAGAGTCTGGCTGACTGGCAGATCTGGAAGAGTCTGGCTGACTGACAGATCTGGAAGAGTCTGGCTGACTGGCAGATCTGGAAGAGTCTGGCTGACTGGCAGACCTGGCAGACTGACGGCTCTGGCTGCTTCATGCTGACTGGCGGCTCTGGCTGCTCCATGCAGATTGACAGCTCTGGCAGCTCCTTGCCGACTGGCAGCTCCTTGCCGACTGGCAGCTCCTTGCAGACTGGCAACTCTATGCAGACTGGCAACTCTATGCAGACTGGCAGCTCCTTGCAGACTGGCAGCTCCTTGCAGACTGGCAGCTCTTTGCAGACTGGCAGCTCCTTGCAGACTGGCAGCTCCATGCAGACTGGCAGCTCCATGCAGACTGGCAGCTCCATGCAGACTGGCAGCTCTGGCTGCTCCAAGCAGACTGACAGCTCAGGCCGCTCCATGCAGACTGGCAGCTCTGGCCGCTCCATGCAGACTGACAGCTCTGACTGCTCCATGCAGGCTGACAGCTCTGACTGCTTCATGCAGGCTGACAGCTCCTTGCAGACTGGCAGCTCCTTGCAGACTGGCAGCTCCTTGCAGACTGGCAGCTCTGGCTGCTTCATGCAGACTGGCAGCTCAGGCTGCTCCGAACAGGCAGGAGGCTCCGGCAGCGCTGTAGAGGAGGAAGGCTCTAGAAGCGCTGAAAAGGTGGGAGACTCCGGTAGCGCGGGAGAGGAGAAAGGCTCTGATAGCGCTGAACAGACAGGAGACTCCAGCAGCGCTGTAGAGGAGGAAGGCTCTAGAAGCGCTGAATATGCGGGAGACTCCGACAGCGCAGGAGAGGGAGAAAGCGCTGGCTGCGCTGAACAGGCGAGGCGCACTGAAGGCCTGGTGTGTGGTACTGGAACTGGTGGTACTGGATCGAGGACACGCACAGGAAGCCTGGTGCGGGGAGCTGCCACCGGAGGACTGGTGTGTGAAGGTGGCACAGGATGGACTGGACCGTGAAGGTGTACTGGAGAGCCTGAGAGCAGGACTGGCACAGGACGTGCAAGGCTAGGTAGGTACACAGGAGGCCTAGTGCGTGAGGCTGGCACATTTTTCACCAGCTGACTAACACGCACCTCAGGACTAGTATGGAGCACTGACCCAGGTGCCATTAAATCCCCGACACGCTCCGTCGGACGAATCTTGTACCTAAAGCACCAAGCTA
>NW_027005393.1:0-4066 GCF_036934945.1 Oncorhynchus masou masou
TGTTACAACACAGAGGCGGATGCAAGATGCAAGCAACGATGGTTTTAATGAATGTAGTTCACAGCAGCAACATGACAGACAGACTGTACTCAGAAGGAATCCGACCCAGGAACTCGGGCGCATCTTCCGATCATAACGTGCTGAGAAAACCAGGGAGTGTGTCCGGATGAGTAGGAAGGAGCACAGCAGATAATCCACACAAGAGAAGAGCACGGACACACGACACAACCTCAGAGAAGAAACAACGATCTGACAACAAGAAACACTGGTAACAGAACATATAAAGGGAAGATAAGTGGTTCCAGCTGGCGCAGACAATCAGGCCGAGATTGGGAAACCACGCCCACACAAACACTGGAGAGAGAGAGAGAGAGAGAGAGAGCGCCGGAGGCAGTGGATTCATGAACCGTGACAATACCCCCCTAGGAACGCCTCTTGGCGTTCCCAGGCGAATTTACCTGTCGATTGAAATCATCGATAAGGGAGTGATCCAGAATGTCCCTAGCAGGTACCCAACTTCTCTCCTCCGGGCCGTAACCCTCCCAGTCCACCAGGTACTGGAATCCGCGTCCCCTCCTTCTAGAGTCCAAAATACGATTGACAGAAAAGGTGGTTTCCCCATCAACAAGTCGTGGCGGCGGGGGAACCGGGACCGGCGGGTTAATGCGTGCCTGAAACACAGGTTTTATTTTAGACACATGAAAGGTAGGATGAATTCTCCTATACGCCGGAGGAAGCTTGAGCCGGACCGCCACCGGACTAATGATCCTGGTGACTCTGAACGGGCCGATAAATTTGGGGGCAAGCTTGTTCGAAACGGATCGGAGTGGAATGTTCTTAGTAGAAAGCCACACTCTTTGGCCAACGACGTATACCGGAGGCTTCGACCGGTGGCGATCGGCCTTAGCCTTGGTGCGCGCCCCCACCCGGAGAAGAGTCTCACGGGCTCTGCTCCATGCGTGACGGCACCTCTGGATGAAAGCGTGAGCGGAGGGAACAGTGACCTCGGACTCCGTACTGGGAAAGATAGGTGGCTGGTAACCTAAACTACACTCAAACGGAGAGAGACCCGTGGCTGCCACTGGCAACGAATTGTGAGCGTACTCAACCATAGAGAGTTGTTGACTCCAGGAAGAGGGATTCTTAGAAACCAAACATCGCAACACTCTCTCCAAATCTTGGTTGGCCCTCTCCGTTTGACCGTTGCTCTGGGGATGAAACCCTGAAGACAGGCTGACACTCGCTCCCAGTAACCTACAAAACTCTTGCCAAAACTTGGACACAAATTGGGGCCCCCGGTCAGAAACTACGTCCATCGGCAGGCCATGTAAGCGAAAACTAAATAAAGCAATATTTTCTTATGGCTCTGTCAGTAATCTTTAATTTTCAACAGACACAAAAGACAAATTTCCTTTATATAAAAATCCCCATAACATGAACATTAAATGAAAGAAACCGGTATTCAAGGCACCATCAGTAGCCTATATTTTCTATTTTAGCAAAAGTGGGCTAAATTTACTTCAAAGAAAAAACAATAATAGCAATTTTCTATCATCCACTCAACTGAAATATTTTTAAAATATAATTGGATTGAAATACAATAAAATAAAGTGCAAAAATCTATTAATCAAAAACAACACTTTGTTTAAGGAGAAGTAACATGCAGTGAAAACAAATATTAAACTTTAACTTTTAAACTTGAACTGAGTAAAAACTCTAAATATGTGATTGCACAGTAATGTTCACTTGTTTGAGGTTGGGGGTGATACTTGGTGGTGTCCCATCTTTTCCACAAGTTCATCAATGTTCGGGGTAAGGCTCTGAGCTGAGGAAATCCTCAGAATTGAGTGGAGGTGTTCAGCAGTAAGTCGACTTCTGTGTGATGTTTTGTTCAGGTTCATCAAAGAAAAAAGTTGTTCACACAGGTATGTGCTGCCAAACATAGACAACGTTTGAGCAGCCTGGATGCTTGCCAGCTGGGGCATTGTGTCGGGGAGGAAACGCGGGCGAACTCCGCGGCACCCCACTGCCGCATGTTTTGCCCCTCAGTGCATCGTTGCATTGGAGGTCAATCAGCTCCATTTGGAGGTTTTTGGTGAGTCGAGCTTTCCACGTCAACAGCAAATGGGTTACCGAGCAGTTCCAGCCTGCTTTTTTGTGCTTCAAAGTCAGCAAATCGGCGTCGAAAGTCAGCGGCAAGCATACCTATTTTACATGAAAAATGCATTTCTCCGCCTTGACAAAAAGTCCATTCTCCAACAACCTCTGAAGCACTCGTCTGACGTGTTGAGCGTGTTCCTGGAGAGAAGAAGAAAAATCAGTATGTCATCCAGGTAAACATATATGAACTGATCAATCATATCTCTCAGCACGCTCATTGACGAGTGCCTGAAAACCGCTGGGGAGTTGGATAGCCCAAAAGGCATGACCAAATATTCAAGTGCCCTCTGGGGGTGTTAAACGCGGTCTTCCATTCGTCCCCCTCCCTTATGCGAACCAAATGATATGCATTACGTAAATCTAACTTAGTGAACACGGATGCTCCCTGTAACCTTTCAAAGGCGGAGGACATCAACGGTAAGGGATAGGTATTCTTCACTGTGATGTTATTCAACCCACGGTAATCAATGCAAGGACGCAGAGATCCGTCCTTCTTCCCCACAAAGAAGAACCCCGCCCCCGCTGGAGAAGAGGAAGGACGAATGAATTTAGATGCCAGAGAACCAGAGATGTATCTCTCCATAGCCTCCCTCTCAGGAACAGAAAGTGAATATAACTTGCCTTTAGGCGGAGACTCACCTGGCAATAATTCTATTGCACAGTCATAGGGACGATGCGGAGGAAGGGAAGCAGCACGGGACTTACTGAACACCTCCTTCAGGTCGAGGTATTCAACGGGCACGTTAGACAAATCCACTGCCTCCTCTAGAAACACAGAATCAGACACAGACGAACAAGCAGACACTAAACAGGACTCAAGACACTTGTTACTCCACATGGATATAGAGTTATGACCCCAGTCAACTCTGGGGTTGTGTTGGGTGAGCCAAGGGTGGCCGAGAACTAATGGTGCAAGGGGTGAGTCCATGAGTAGGAATGATAGTGTCTCAGTGTGATTGCCAGAAGTGATGAGTGTGATAGGTTCAGTGGTGTGAGAAATGTTGGGGAGTTCTTGACCATTGAGAGCGTTGACGGATATCTTGTGCGTGAGTGAGGTGATAGGGATCTGGAGTTTGTGAGCGAGCTTGAAGTCCATGAAATTACCCTCTGCTCCTGAGTCCAGTAAGGCTTGGGTGTCGTGCGTGTGGGTGGCCCATCTTAGTCTTACCGGGAGGAGAGTAGATGATGAGGTCTTCTCTGTGGTGACACCACCCGATAGTAGCCTCATGTTTACTACCGGGCCTGATCTTTTACCGGGCAGGAGTGGATAAAGTGGCCCGCTCTACCACAGTAGAGACAGAGTCCTTGGGATCTCCGCCTCTCCCTCTCTTCCCGGGAGAGGCGACTCTCCCCAGCTGCATGGGTTCGTGGCCGGAAGCTGAACTGGCCGTGTTCCCGGCTGGCATGCCAGCCCTCCGTGTCGTTATACGGTCTGTTAGGGCATGCTCGGCGGCCAATACGACTCAGACGAGCGTCGACCCTCAGGGCTAGTTCCACTAGTCCATTTAAACTCCTGGGAAGGTCCAGAACATAAATCTCCTTCTGGATCCGGTCCTCCAGCCCATGCAGGAACATGTCCCACTGCGCCTCCTCGTTCCACTGACACTCAGCGGCCAGAGTGCGGAGTGGATGGAGTATTCCGATACTGAATGGTCTCCTTGGCGAAGGTCAGCGAGTAGTCTGGCCGTCTCCCTACGCCACGGCCCGATCGAGATTCCCTTCTCATCTCCTCGGAGAGTGTCTGAAGAGGTGCAGCATGGGTCCTGGTTCGCCCACACCGCCGTTCCCCAGAGAGACGCTTTGCCTGATAGCAGTGTGAGTACGAATGCTACCTTAGACTGTTCACGGTTTGAAGGTCCGTGGCTGCAACGAGAAATGCATGGAACATCTCGTAAGAAAGGCTCTG
>NW_027005394.1:0-4064 GCF_036934945.1 Oncorhynchus masou masou
TCTGGCCAGGTTTCAAACGAATGACGTGTTCTAGGACTTTGGTTCTTCCTGGTCTCTGACTGAAGAGGGCCGGATACTTGCCAAACAGCTGCTTCAGCTCATCTTGCTTGTCTTCTTCCAGGTGAGCCAGTATGACTTCTGCTCGTTCTTTCCATGCCTCTGTGACACCATCCGACTCATCCTCTTCTACTCTGCGGACCAGAAAGGACTTTCCTTTGGAGAGTTCCTCTTTCTCCTCCCAGGCCTTGAGAAGGTTCACATGGTAGGTTTGCTTCTTCTTACCCTTGTCCGGGTGCAGCACCTCGTAGGTCACTGGGCCCATCTTCCTCCCGATTAGGTACGGTCCTTGCCATTGCGCAAGGAGCTTGCTGGTAGACGAGGGAAGGAGGAGCAGGACTTTCTGTCCTGGCTCAAACTCTCTGTGGCGAGCGTGCTGGTCATAGCCTCTCTTCTGGGCCTTCTGGGCTTGCTGAAGGTTTGCTCTAGCTTCCTCTCGGTACCGTTCCAACCTGTCTCGCATCTGGAGGACATACTGGACAATCCCCTGTCCTGAGGTAGCTACTGGGGAACCTTCCCAGCACTTCTTCAGCAGGTCCAGTGGTCCTTGCACTGGCCATCCATAGAGGAGTTCGAATGGCGAGAAACCTGTCGATGCCTGAGGCACCTCCCTGTAAGCAAAAAGCAGAAAGGGTAACCACTTATCCCAGTCTTTACCAGTGTCAGCCACAAACTTCCTCAGCATGTTCTTGAGCGTTTGATTGAATCTCTCTACGAGCCCATCCGTTTGGGGATGGTAGGGAGTAGTCCTCAAGCCTTTAATGCCCAGCTGTCGGTGGAGTTGAACCATCAGTCGCGAGGTGAAGTTTGTCCCTTGGTCCGTCAGGATTTCATCTGGGATTCCTACACGAGAGAAGAGCTGAACAAGAGCACTGATTATTTTTGGAGTGGTTATGGAACGGAGTGGGAAGGCTTCTGGGAACCGGGTGGCATAGTCACAGATCACCAATATATACTTGTAACCTGCACTACTCTTCTCCAAGGGTCCAACAATGTCCATTGCAATTCTCTTGAATGGGGTAGAGATAACTGGCAGTGAACATAGAGGAGCCCGTTCAGACCTACGGACAGCACTGGTTTTCTGGCACGTGGGGCATGATTTGCAGTATTTTTGTACATCAGTATACATGGAGGGCCAAAAGAAACGGGAGCCTAGCCTAAGATAGGTCTTATGTTGCCCTAGATGGCCTGCCCATGGAACTGTATGTGCAAGGTTGAGAACAAGTGGTCTACAGGTAGATGGCACCACCAACTTCCTGCTATCTGCCTCTGACCCAAGGTAGAGTATGTGGTTGTCTACTGTGTAAATCCCCCCACATGAAGATTGACTGTCCCCAGCTAAGGCCTTGTCAAACAAACATTTCAAGGTTGCGTCAGACTTCTGCAGTGTAGCAAAATTTTGTGGAACATCCCATTGCACCTCTAACCCAGACACATCAGCAACAGGTACAGGGGTTCCCACATACTTCTCAAGACGCCGCTGGCGGCGTGACTTTCTGGGCCCTTTGGTTCCCCCTCGCACAGACTATCACACAAGTCAGGCAGAGGTTGTAAACCAGCTTTGGCCTGGGCACGAGTGACAACTGAACATGCCATCTGAACATCAGACTGGCAAACTGACTGCCCATATAGCTGACCCCCCACACTTCCCAACAGATCAGAGAGTACAGGCACATCCCTCCCCAAAATCATCTCAAAAGGTAGCTTCTCCATTACCCCAACTTTGAGGAGGTATTTCTGACCCTGAATCTCAACTGTGAGTTCAGCTGTGGGCTGCTGTGACTGGTCACCATGGACACATTGGATCAGTGTCTGATGACCATAATCAATGTCATTAACAGGTACATTACCTTTTCTGATCAATGACAGGGAACTGCCGGTGTCAATCATTGCAGTAAGACTTTTACCATTCACTTTTACAGGTACCAAGCATGACCCTTCCCGAGTCTGTCTATTCTGAACACCATCCCCTCTCTGGGTACATAACAGTAACCTGAGAGCTTGATTTACGTAGCTGACACATTGAAGCTTTGTGCCCCTGCTGCCGGCAGTAAAAACAGGTCAGACCCCTCCCATCAGAAATCCGCATGATCCCTTACCTCCCTCCCAGACACATAACCCCCAGAGTTACCTCCACCATCTCTGGCGTTTCTGATGTCCCTTGTGTCTCTGAGACTCCTTGGAGCGGGTGCTGCAGGTTGTGGTGGGCCCCCTTTACGTGCATTAAGATACTGCAGTGCAAGCTTGGCCGCCATAAGCCCGTCCTTGGGCTCGTGCTCTCGGACCCAGGTTCGAATGTCGTGTGGTAGAACCTGTAGAAGTTGCTCGAGGATGATGACCTCCCCGATTTCGTCCTGTGTCTTCTCCCCGGTCGAACCCATCGTCGGTAGAGACCCTTGAGGCGGTGGTACGTCTCTGTCGGCGACTCACCCGATGGCGTTGATGCAGCTCTGAAGCGTTGACGGTAGGTTTCCGGTGAGATGTCAAACTTCACCAGCAGCGCTTCCTTCAAGCCCTTGTAGACATTGGACAGCCCCTCATCCATTGCTGTGTAAGCCTCTAAGGCCTTGCCCGTGAGCAATGGGACAAGCCTGCAGGCCCACTCTACCTCAGGCCACTGCCACGTCTTAGCCATGCGCTCAAACCTCAGCAGGTAGTTTTCAATGTCCTCCCCTGCTGGTATGAGGGCATCTTTGGCTCCTTCCTCAGG
This sequence comes from Oncorhynchus masou masou, assembly GCF_036934945.1. NCBI lineage: Eukaryota > Metazoa > Chordata > Actinopteri > Salmoniformes > Salmonidae > Oncorhynchus > Oncorhynchus masou. The sequence continues at coordinate 2,768 of NW_027005394.1, forward strand.
AATGCTGGAAGATGGACGTTAACACTGCTGGACTGGTCTCCTGGTGCTGGCCTCATTACTGCTTGGGGTGCCTGCTGTGGAGTTGAAGTCCCTGCTGCATCGAGCCTTTGTCGTCCTGGTGTTGGAAGACCCAATCTTGGGCTCTCACTGACGAGTTCCGCCTGGTGGGGAGCTGTGAGGATAGATTGGCGTAGGCCACGTAACTCCTGCTTGAGGTCTTCGTCCCTCCTCACAAGGCAGGTGAAAAGTTGCTGAAAAGGGTTACCATGGTTGGGTGTGGTTCTGGTCCCCCAACTGCTCCTTCAGTCAGCAGCTCACCCAGTTCTGGTTGTCTTTGGCCTCGCGGTCGGGCTCCTAGTTTCTCATACTTGACCTCTTCTTCACTAGACGATTCCATGGTATTTCTCCACCACGGTTCAACTTCAGGTACCTTTTTGACAGTTGATGCTGTTGCTGAGAACGCAATCCTGTACGCATTCCTTTACCTCTCTTGTTGGAATTCACTGATTTGCGGTACGCCATCCCACCACTGCCACCATATGTCACGAGAGTAGGCCAGAAGGCTAAACTGGATAACCTAACCTCTATCAAATAAAAAGATGGCGGAACCGCAAAAGTTCTTCTGTGCAAAGGTGTTTATTTACAAGTGATTCTGGAACAAAAAAACAACAGTACTGCCATCAACGTCTACCTTATGGGACAGCTTAAAAACAATGCTGCCCCATCCACAGCTCAATCCAAAACTGCCTCTCCATGACTGAAAGAGAGGCTCCTTTGTAGGGCTAGCCCCTCCCCTCAGAACAATTAACCCTAATTAATTAATCAATTAACAATAGAAACCTACATTTTCCATGAACTAAACATACTAAAGGATATACATTGCAACACAGGTTTTAAACAATATCACAACATAACATTTACAACATTACATCACTACTGACAATATCTTTCAATATGCCCATATGCATTAATGAGCCATTTGGGACAGGCACTATAAAGCCAACCCACTCCCTTAGCTCGGGTCCTTTTCCAGCATACCCGAGCTACAGAGATGGAGAGAGAGGAACAGAACAAACAAACAATGCGCTCATCCACAATATTGATAAGTAAAATAATTATTGTATCTCTCAAATATGAACATTGACACCAGAAATGCATGCACCAAGACAGAAGTTAATTTGTGTGTCGACCCACATTGTTAACTTATCTAATAATGGCGCAGGGAGGAGTGATGAATATGTGTGTGCGTTAAAGAACCAAATGCTGCCCGCGGCCAGTGACGGACTTCTACGTCACA
>NW_027005395.1:0-4064 GCF_036934945.1 Oncorhynchus masou masou
ACCTGTTGATGCTCTGGGGGCGCTATTTCATTTTTGGATGAAAAACGTTCCCGTTTTAAACAAGATATTTTGTCACAAAAAGATGCTCGACTATGCATATAATTGATAGCATTCGAAAGAAAACACTCTGATGTGTCCAGAACTACCGAGATATTTTCTGTGCGTGCCCTAGAACGTGAGCTTCAGGCAAAACCAAGATGAGACGGCATCCAGGGAAATGAACAGGATTTTTGAGGCTCTGTTTTCCATTGTCTCCTTATATGGCTGTGAATGCGAGAGGAATGAGCCTGCCCTTTCTGTCGTTTCCCCAAGGTGTCTGCAGCATTGTGACGTATTTGTAGGCAGATCATTGGAAGATTGACCATAAGAGACCACATTTACCAGGTGTCCGCCCGGTGTCCTGCGCGAAATTGGTGCGCAAAAGTCACCTGCCAGTATTTTTCCATGGGATACAGAGAGGAAAGCAAGCTTCCACGAACTGCATATCAATGAAGAGATATGTGAAAAAACACCTTGAGGATTGATTCCAAACAACGTTTGCCATGTTTCGGTCGATATTATGTTAATCCGGAAAAGGTTTTACGTTGTAGGTGACTGAATTTTCGGTTCGTTTCGGTAGCCAGACGCAATGTAGAAAACGGAACGATTTCTCCTACACACAGACGCTTTCAGGAAAAACTCGCATTTGGTATGTAACTGAGAGTCTCCCTCATTGAAAACATCAGAAGCTCTTCAAAGGTAAATTATTTTATTTATTTGGTTATCTGGTTTTTGTGAAAATGTTGCGTGCTAAATGCTACTCAAAATGCTATGCTAGCTTTGCATACTCTTACACAAATTAGTCAATTTATATGGTTCAAAAGCATATTTTGAAAATCTGAGATGACAGTGTTGTTAAGAAAAGGCTAAGCTTGAGATCAGACGCATTATTTTCATTTTATTTGCGATTTTCAGAAATCGTTAATGTTGCGTTATGCTAATGAGCCTGAGGCTTTAGTCACAAACCCGGATCCGGGATGGGGAGTTCCAAGAAGTTAAGAAAGTTCCTTCAAGTGCTGTCGCAAAAACCATCAAGCACTATAATGAAACTGTCTCTCATAAAGACCGCCACAGGAAGGAGAAGACCCAGAGTTACATCTAATGCAGAGGACAAGTTCATTACAGTTAACTTCAACTCAGATTGCAGCTCAGCAAATGTGGGGAACTCCTTCAAAGAGTTTTGAAAAAGCATTCCAGGTGAAGCTGGTTGAGTGAATGCCAAGAGTGTGCAAAGCTGTCATCCAAGGCAAAGGGTGGCTACTTTGAAGAATCTCATACTAAATATATTTTGATCTGATTAACATTTTTTGGTTACTACATGATTCCATATGTTATTTTATAGTTTTGATGTCTAAAAAATAAAGAAAATCCTGAATGAGTAGGTGTGTCCAAACTTTTGACTGGTACTGTAAATATACACTCAGTTGCCAGTTTATTAGGTACACCACCCCGTTCATGGAAATTGTTTGCTCCTACTGACAGTGAGTCATGTGGTCATGGCTTCCTATATAAAGCAGGGACACATGCATCATGGGATTCAGTTACTGTTTGATTGAATGTTAGAAAGGGCAAAATGAGTGACCTAAGCAACTTTGCAAGTCAGTGGCAGTCCTGTGGGCGTTGATGAGAGAGGTTGAAGGAGAATGGCAAGAATCGTGCAGCGATCAGGCTGAGTACAAGAGTGGTGTGCAAAACAGCGTCTTGTAAGGCACAACGGATGGGCTATTGCATCAAGCGACCATGCCAGGTTCCACTCCTATTAGCTAAAAACAAGAATAAGCGACTCCATTGGACACGAGACCACCAAACCTGGACAATTGAGGAGTGGAAAAAAATTGCCTGGTCCAACGAATCCCTGATCCTGTTGTGACATTTTGATGGCAGCATCAGGATTTTGCATAAGAACCATGATTCCATGGCCCTATCCTGCCTGGGGTTAAAGGTAAAGGCTGATGGCAGTGGTGTAATTACATTTACATTTAAGTCATTTAGCAGACGCTCTTATCCAGAGCGACTTACAAATTGGTGAATTCACCTTCTGACATCAGTGGAACAGCCACTTTACAATAGTGCATCTAAATCATTTAAGGGGGGGTGAGAAGGATTGCTTTATCCTATCCTAGGTATTCCTTGAAGAGGTGGGGTTTCAGGTGTCTCCGGAAGGTGGTGATTGACTCCGCTGTCCTGGCGTCGTGAGGGAGTTTGTTCCACCATTGGGGGGCCAGAGCAGCAAACAGTTTTGACTGGGCTGTAATGGTGTGGGGAATGTTTTCCTGGCACACATTAGGTCCCTTAATACCAATTGACGAACGTGGAAGGAACGTTGGAACGTTTACATGCCCCAAAGAATCCACTGAGTTTGCCAAGACAGTCAATCCACCTGACAGGTGTGGCATATCAAGAAGCTGATTAAACTGCAATCTCATTACACAGGTGCCCCTTGTGCTAGGGACAATCAAAGGCCACTATAACAATTTCAGTTTTGTTGAACAATGCCACAGATGTCACAGCGTGGCCATAGTTTACTTTGTTTGTTTCTATGTTTTGGTTGGTCAGGGTGTGATCTGAGTGGGCATTCTATGTTGGATGTCTTGTTTGTCTATTTCTGTGTTTGGCCTGATGGTTCTCAATCAGGGGCAGATGTTCGTCATTGTCTCTGATTGGGAACCATATTTAAGTAACCTGGGTTTCACTGTGTGTTTGTGGGTGATTGTTCCTGTCTCTGTGTTTTGCACCAGATAGTGCTGTTTTCGGTTTTCGCACGTTTGTTAGTTTAATCGTGTATAGTTAATTTATTATAATAAAATGAATAACAACCACGCTGCATTTTGGTCCGCTCCTCCTTCCCACAACGAAAGCCGTGACAACAGATGTCTCAAATTTTGAGGGGAGCCTGCAATTGGCATGCTGACTGCAGGAATGTCCACCAGAGCTGTTGCCAGAGAATGTAACGTTAATTTGTCTACCATTAGGCTGCCTCCACCGTCGTTTTAGAGAATTTGTCATTACGACCAACCGGCCTCACTACCACAGACCATGTGTAAACACACCAGCCCAGGACCTACACATCTGACTTCTTCAACTGTGGGATCATCTGAGACTAGTCATCCGGACAGCTAATGAAACTGTGGATTTGCACAGCCAAAAATTCCTGCAAAAATGGTCAGAAACCGTCTCAGGGAAGCTCATCTGAGTGCTTGCGTCTCACCAGGGCCTTGAGCTGACAGCAGTTTGGCGTTGTAATCGACTTCAGCGGGCAAATTCTCACCTTCGATGGCCACTGGCACATTGCAGAAGTGTGCTCTTCACAGATGAATCACGGTTTCAACTGTTATGGGCGTGTCAAAGTTCTGAACAGAGTGACCAATGGTGTCGGTGGGGTTATGGTATTGGCAGGCATAAGCTACAGACAACAAACAGGACTTTATTTTATCGTTGGCAATTTGAATGCACCAAGATACTGTGGGAATCCTGAGGCCCATTGTTGTGCCATTCATACACCACCATCACCTCATCTTTCAGCATGATAATGCACGGTCCCATGACAACGATCTGTACACAACTCCTGTCAGGTGAAAATGTCCTAGTTCGTCCATGACCTGCATACTCACCAGACATACACCCATAGAGCAATGTTTGGGATGCTCTGCATCGACATGTGCGGCAGCGTGTTCCAGTTCCCGCCAATATCCAGCAACTTCAAACAACAATTGAAGAGGAGTGGGACAACTTTCCACAGGCCACAATCAACAGCCTGATCAACTCTATACGAAGGAGATGTGTCGCTGCATGAGGAAAATGGTGGTCACAGATACTGACTGGTTTTCTGACCCACGCCAATACCTTTGCATATCTGTATTCCCAGTCATGTGGAATCTATAGATTCGGGCCCTAACAAATGTATTTAAATTGACTGATTTACTTATATGAACTTAAAATGGGAGTGTCTCCCATTCTCCTCTACAGATCTTCTCAAGCTGTGTAAGGTTGTATGGGGAGCGTCACAGCACATCAAGTCTGGCCTC
>NW_027005396.1:0-4062 GCF_036934945.1 Oncorhynchus masou masou
GTGATGATTCTGTAATCATGACTGTTTCTGCCTCCAGCCAGACACCCCTGTGATGATTCTGTAATCATGACTGTTTCTGCCTCCAGCCAGACACCCCTGTGATGATTCTGTAATCATGACTGTTTCTGCCTCCAGCCAGACACCCCTGTGATGATTCTGTAATCATGACTGTTTCTGCCTCCAGCCAGACACCCCTGTGATGATTCTGTAATCATGACTGTTTCTGCCTCCAGCCAGACACCCCTGTGATGATTCTGTAATCATGACTGTTTCTGCCTCCAGCCAGACACCCTGTGATGATTCTGTAATCATGACTGTTTCTGCCTCCAGCCAGACACCCCTGTGATGATTCTGTAATCATGACTGTTTCTGCCTCCAGCCAGACACCCCTGTGATGATTCTGTAATCATGACTGTTTCTGCCTCCAGCCAGACACCCCTGTGATGATTCTGTAATCATGACTGTTTCTGCCTCCAGCCAGACACCCCTGTGATGATTCTGTAATCATGACTGTTTCTGCCTCCAGCCAGACACCCCTGTGATGATTCTGTAATCATGACTGTTTCTGCCTCCAGCCAGACACCCCTGTGATGATTCTGTAATCATGACTGTTTCTGCCTCCAGCCAGACACCCCTGTGATGATTCTGTAATCATGACTGTTTCTGCCTCCAGCCAGACACCCCTGTGATGATTCTGTAATCATGACTGTTTCTGCCTCCAGCCAGACACCCCTGTGATGATTCTGTAATCATGACTGTTTCTGCCTCCAGCCAGACACCCCTGTGATGATTCTGTAATCATGACTGTTTCTGCCTCCAGCCAGACACCCCTGTGATGATTCTGTAATCATGACTGTTTCTGCCTCCAGCCAGACACCCCTGTGATGATTCTGTAATCATGACTGTTTCTGCCTCCAGCCAGACACCCCTGTGATGATTCTGTAATCATGACTGTTTCTGCCTCCAGCCAGACACCCCTGTGATGATTCTGTAATCATGACTGTTTCTGCCTCCAGCCAGACACCCCTGTGATGATTCTGTAATCATGACTGTTTCTGCCTCCAGCCAGACACCCCTGTGATGATTCTGTAATCATGACTGTTTCTGCCTCCAGCCAGACACCCCTGTGATGATTCTGTAATCATGACTGTTTCTGCCTCCAGCCAGACACCCCTGTGATGATTCTGTAATCATGACTGTTTCTGCCTCCAGCCAGACACCCCTGTGATGATTCTGTAATCATGACTGTTTCTGCCTCCAGCCAGACACCCCTGTGATGATTCTGTAATCATGACTGTTTCTGCCTCCAGCCAGACACCCCTGATTACACCCACTAGTTATTTATCTATCATTACTGGTAGAGAGAGAGAGTGAGAGAGAGTGAGAGAGAGTGAGAGAGAGTGAGAGAGAGTGGGTTGACAAGATGGACTTTTACGATCCAATTTTACAATACAATTTTCTTTTCACAATGTGTTGTGTTTTGTCTCTGTGTTCTGTCAGGGAGTGATATTGTTTATGACATAGAATGAGGAAGTAGAATACCAGAATGGTCAAGACCATTCTCATGATGGTCCAAAGGTCAGCCATGGTGAGGGAGTTGGTCAACCAAAGTTTGCCAGTGCTGTGATAAGATATTGTGTAAAACAATGAATGTGAAGAATTGTGTTAGCTAGCTAGCCAGCCAGTTTTAGAGAAATTATTCTACACATTTTTCTAATGAACTGCCAATATGCCAACATTCCAGTCAAACAATGCAGTCAATCCACAGCCATAACTGTCTGAAATCAGTTGATGACGGGACTTAGACAAGTTATCAATGCAACAAGTACTGATATTGTATCATATAAAGGCACTCACAGCTTTCCAAGAAAACTACATCTGAGACATGTATGGTCTGTTTACATATATTTTAGAGGCTATGTACACAGAACATTTGTATAAAACCTGTAGAAAATACATTTAAAATTATATGACAATATTTTAGGTTGACTATAATTACATGAGACAATTTCTGATACATCACATGCCTTACTTTTATTTGCCTGGATAAGAAAAAGTAGGTAAATGCATCACCGATGCCTCTACTGCCATTCATTCCATTTAGACTGGTTTTGGATTTCTCCCTGACCAAGATGGCTGCCATTTTGCCTCCATTAAGGAACTTTAAGTGTTTATGACATAGCCCCTCTAGTAATTTAATAGAATATCTGTGTTTTATGATGTGTAGCTGCTACTCTATGTATTATTGTTAATGACATAAACAATGTTTAAAACATGGACACCGCTGTGTCACCTCCATCTTGCCCCATCCCCTCCTCCGGCTCGGTCTGGTATTGACTTTGACGTTGTTGTTTGAATGACAGCTGTCTGTGAACCTGGAAGAGAGTGCTGTCATACATGGCCCAGTAACATGGCAGAATACAGTAACTCACACAGACAGAAACACATACAGCACACACAGCTGAACACAGACCAGAATCATGACGACTACAGTCAACCACACACACAGCGTCAGCCAAGAGGTCTAGACTGTCACAGGCTGGTGTGAGCAGGGGTGCTGATCCAAGCCCCACTCTGGATGTCCCTCCTGAGTCACTACAGTAATAATTGTACTTTGATGTAATCCTCAGTAAACCCACATTCAGATAGAGGATTAGGATGCTCATATCTACACTGTGACATTAACGCACTTGCAAACAGAAACACACACACATACACACACGCACATGCACACACACACGTTACAGTTTTCATTTGGCATTGTTGACGTTCTGAGATGTGTACAGCAGGCGCTGAAGGAGGAATGGAGGAGGGAGGCGTCCATGATGAAAGGATTAAAGGATAAGGAAGAAAATAATGAAAGAATGTTTTTGACCTCTACAGGACAGAGGGAGGACAGCACACGATAACAACAGTCAGCTTCTGATGAGAGTGGCAACAAGAAAACTACGGCACTGAATTACACTTTTGTTTTGTGTTTTGCATTGTAGGGTCGTTGTTGTGTTGCTGCTATCTTTATGTATTAATAAAATATCACTTAGAATTATAATGAGAGAAAATAATCTCAAAGTAAATAATACGATATAATAAATGGACACACGCAGACAGGACAGCTGACACAAAGAACCCAGCTGACACTACAAGGGACAAAGACACCAAGGAGCCCAGCTGACACGACAAGCGACAAGGACACCAAGGAGCCCAGCTGACACTACAAGGGACAAGGACAACAAGGAGCCCAGCTGACACGACAAGGGACAAGGACACCAAGGAGCCCAGCTGACACTACAAGGGACAAGGACACCAAGGAGCCAAGCTATCAACAGAAAGCCTTCCTGAAGAGGAAGGTCTTTAGGCCCTTTTCATAAGGAGCTCAGAGTCTACGGTGCCTTCATCTGGTCTGAGAGGATATTCCACAGGCTTGGGGTGGTCGAGCTGAAATACCAATCCTCCAAGGAGGGGAGCTTGGTCCTGGAGGAGCAGGTTATCTCTTGACCTGAGGGTGTTGGCGGGGTTATGGCAGGAGAGCAGTTCCTTGAGATAAGGAGGGGAGCTTGGTGCTGGAGGAGCAGGTTATCTCTTGACCTGAGGGTGTTGGTGGGGTTATGGCAGGAGAGCAGTTCCTTGAGATAAGGAGGGGAGCTTGGTGCTGGAGGTAGCAGGTTATCTCTTGACCTGAAGGGTGTTGGTGGGGTTATGGCAGGAGAGCAGTTCCTTGAGATAAGGAGGGGCATTGTCATGAATACACTGGAAAGTCAGCAGGAGGGTTTTGAATTCAATTTGGAATGAGATAATGAGCCAGTTCAGAGATGCCAGGATGGGGAGGATGTGAGACAATGAGCCAGTTCAGAGATGCCAGGATGGGGGGGATGTGAAACAGTGAGCCAGTGCAGAGACGCCAGGATAGGGGGAGGAGGTGAGACAGTGAGCCAGTTCAGAGACACCAGGATGGGGGATGCAGTGGTGTTTCTGCAGTCTCATCAAGATGGGGGATGTAATGGTGTTTCTGCAGTCTCATCAGGGTGGGGGATGTACTGGTGTTTCTCACAGTCTCAGACAGGA
>NW_027005397.1:0-4060 GCF_036934945.1 Oncorhynchus masou masou
TAGTTGTGTGCCTTTCTCCGCATCTTTTATGGCGCGATGGGTAATGCTGCTTCGAGGGTGGCTGTTGTTCCTGGTTCGAGCCCAGGTAGGAACGTGGAGAAGGGTGGAAGCTATACTGTTACACTGGCAATACTAAAGTGCCTATAAGAACATCCAATAGTCAAAGGTTAATGAAATACAAATGGTATAGAGAGAAATAGTCCTAAAACTTCTTACCTGGGAAAATTGAAGACTCATGTTACAAGGAACCACCAGCTTTCATATGTTCTGAGCAAGGAACGTAAATGTTAGCTTTCTTACATGGCACATATTGCACCTTTACTTTTGTTTTTGCATTATTTATTTGAGGCTAAATTGATTTTATTGAAGTATTATATTAAGTAAAAAGAAGTGTTCATTCAGTGTGGTTGTAAATGTCAATATTACAAATCAATTTAAAAAATTGTCAGATTAATCGGTATCTGCTTTTTTTGGTCCTCCAATAATCGGTCGCCCTCTACTACTGTTAGACGGATCATCTATTTGCAAGTCAGATTAGTATGGCCCATGTTCTTTCTATCTGCTGAGAAATAAGCATAATATGTCTTCATAACCATGGTTCAGTCTGTACTCAGCATAGCTGACGGGAGGACTGAACTAAGTGGAAAAACTGCAGGAACGATGGACCGGTTTCCCTTCAGATCCGCTTTTTCCTGTTAGTGACTATGACTCCTGACTGAGAGATCAGTACAGTAGAGGTTATGTATTCTAACCTGCCCACAAGTCTATGACAATGTTCGGGCGGAAGGATGAGAGGAAATAGTTCCTGTAACTATATTACAGTGCTATTAGACCAATCATTGAATATTGACAGAATATTGAAGCATCATCTATCTGCTGGTTCAGATTAGTATGGCTCATATTCTGTTTATCTGCCCACTAGCCATTGACTATGTCTCTGGACTGAGTGGGGCGGATTGTACTGAGGATACAGTATATTGTGACACAGCGTAATGTGGGACTTGGTCGCAGCCATTGCTGGGCCCAACCTTTTCATTAAGTGGAAAGTGTTAGGCTCGGCAGGGAGTACATTTTGGAGCCTTGCGCTCCATGGTATAGAATGATTGTAACTCCAGTTCTACGAGTGGAGCGGAGCCCATGTAGGACTTAAGGCCCTGCCGACCCCCAGTCCCGCTGAAGATCATTTCTCGGGAGGCTGATTGAGGGGAAGAGTCCCTTTATATAGGGACACCTGTGCTCTCATTGGCTGCACGTGTGTGCATAATCCTCTCCTCAGGCTGTTCGGCTGCCTAGGCAGCGGGGTAAACCATTAGGAGCAGAGCTCCCCTATGGGGCTCCGCTCTACTCATAGAACGATAGTTACCGGAATGTAAGTGGAGTGGAGCTCTGCTCCTAGTGGTTTACCCCGCTGCCAAGGCAGCGAATAGCATGAGAGAAGATTAAGCACAACCTGCAGCCAATAGGAGCACAGGTGTCCCTATATAAGGGGACGCTTCCCCTCAGTCAGCCTCCCAAAAAACGTATCTTCAGCGAGACTGGGGGTCGGAGGGCCTTAAGTCCTACGTGGCCCCGCTACACTCAGAGCTGGAGTTACAACTCCGGTAATTGTCATTCTACATCGTGAGCTCCGCCCCATAGGGGAGCTCTGCTCCTAGTGGTTTAAGGCGGAGCGAAACGCTGCCAAAATGTACTCCCTGCCGAGCCAAAACACTTTCCACTTAAGAAAAGTTCAGCTCAGCAATGGCTGCGACCAAATCCCACAGTACTGTAACTTACTGTGAACCACACTAAGTTACAATGTACTGTGTCTTTGATCTAATCCGCTCATTCAGTTTAAAGGCAAAGCCAATGACTAGTGAGCAGATCATAGAATATGAGTCATACTAACTGTACCACAGATAGATAAACTCAACTCTATTGATATACCGATTGGTCTAATAGCACTGTAATATGAATTACAGAACTATATCCCTAATCCCTCTGTCCAACACAGTCATAGACTGGTGGGCAAGATATAACACATGACTCAACTGTGCCATTCAGCCAGGAGTAATTCGACAAGTAGACAATGGACCTGATTGGACAGCTCAGAGCCTCTGCTCTTTTCTGTCCATAAGAAACAATTGGATTGGTGGAAGAGGCAGGGCAGGCCAGGAGCAAGGGAGGAGGGTGTGGTCAGCAAGGCATCCCCGGAGGCTGAATGCCCTAAGGTTTTTAACAGTTGTAGATGAGTTTCGCCATTTTGCTTTTCCCGACATGAGTTCGTGGTGTTTTGTTTAAAAATAGAAGTAGAAAAAAAGGAAAAAAGAAAAAAAGAGGGATAAAAGAACGTCCTTAAAATTATAGCTCACAGCTGCGCATGGGGAGAGGGGTGGGGGTGCTAAGGAGTGCATTCACATATATCTACACATTTTCTTTGTTGTATTTTTTGTATTTTTTCTTCCTCTCTTCTAGGTCAGCTTCAGCATTGTGGTCCATTTGGCCTGTCCCACTGCTTCCTTGAGTGGCTCTGTTGATGAACTAATGGCCAATGATTGACTGTCTATTGTTGATTGATGTCAGTCCAGATATGCTGTAAACGTCGTGGTTGCTGATGTATCTTGGTAGTCTGTAAGCCATCTTTATTGCCATGTTTTGGACTATCTGGAGCCGATTCATCTGCTGCGGTGAAGCTGTTATCCAGGCTGGCAGGGCGTATTCAAAGAGGGATCGGATGTAGCTGATGTAGACTTTCAGCACTGTCTGAGGTGAGGCTCCATATTTTCTTCCGCACAGCGTTTTTAGGTGGTTTAGTCTTTTTCGTCCCTCTCTCTCTATGTTCGCTATATGGGTTGTCCAGCGCATGTTCTTCTGGAAGGTAACTCCAAGGAATTTTGCTTCTTTTTCTACTTTTATTGTTTCACCGTAGAGTTTGAGATCTATGGGTTTCCTGTTTTTTTTCTGGTGCTTCTTGTGAAGAGGACACATTGGGTCTTTTGTGGGTTCAATTTTACTCGCCACATGTTAGACCACGACTCGATCATTTCAATAGACTTCTGGAGTATTTTTGCAGCAAGTTGAGGACATTTGGAGCTGGACCAGTAGCAGAGGTCATCGGCAAACTGTGAGACTTGACCTATGGTGGGTGGAGGGTAGTAGATATCTGATATGTAGAGTAGAAAAAGTAGCAGGCTTAGAACTGCCCCTGTGGGACACCTGCCTCCATGGTAAAGGGTGAGGATATTGCTGTGGAGACCTTCACTTTAATTGTATGGTTGTGGAGAAAGCTGGTGGTGATGTTTCTGATGGAGAGCGGTAGTTTGAGATTGGAGTCTGCGAGCCGGTAACACAGTCCATTATGCCACATCTTGTCAAATGCTTTCTCTATGTCAAAGAAAACCGCCAGGAGTAAGTTATTTTTTCTTGATGTTCCGAAGGATGTCATCTGACAGTCTTAGAATGTTATCGGTGGTTGATCTTGCTTTCCTGAAGCCAGCTTGGTGGATTCCAAGGAGGCCCATTTCCTCAGTGTGGCCGCTCAGTCTTTGGGTGAGTACTCTCTCAAACAGCTTCCCGACATGACTGAGGAGGCTGATTGGTCTGTAACTTGTGACGTTGTATGGGTCTTTGAGACAACTGCAGATTTCCAGGGTAGGGGAAAGTATCCTTCCGTGAGACATGCTGTGAAGAGGTTGGAAAGAAGGTGCAGGTATTCGTCAGGTGCTTGTTTGATGAGTGTGCTGTCAATGTTGTCTTCCCCTGGTGCTTTGTTTTTTGATTTTTTTGTGGGTGAGGGGATGGTCTGCTGGTGTTGGATTTGAGGTGTACACTTTTCTGAATTTCTCTGTCGACGATGGTTTTCCAGTTTTTGTCAAAGAGAGGATTGTCAGGACAATAATGAACATTTTGTAGGTGGTTTCGAGACTTTAGCACAGGTATGATATTATTGGTTTCGTCTCCATTGATTGTTTAGATTTCTTGCCAGAAGGTTCGGGGGTTGGTGTCTGTATCTAGCTGGTGATAGAAGGCAGTCCACTGTTTCTGTTTGTGGAGGGTGAGTTGATGTCTGATGTGATTCTGC
>NW_027005398.1:0-4060 GCF_036934945.1 Oncorhynchus masou masou
TATAGTAGTAGTATACTGGTGGTATAGCAGCAGTATAGTAGTAATATAGCAGTAGTATACTGGTGGCATAGTAGCAATATAGTAGTAGTATACCGGTGGTATAGTAGTAGTATAGTAGTAATATAGCAGTATATACTGGTGTATAGCAGTAGTATAGTAGTAATATAGCAGTAGTATGTAGTAGTATAGTAGTAATATAGCAGTAGTATACTGGTGGTATGTAGTATATAGTATAGTATACTGGTGGTATAGTAGTAGTATAGTAGTAATATAGCAGTAGTATACTGGTGGTATAGTAGTAATATAGTAGTAGTATACTGGTGGTATAGTAGTAGTATAGTAGTAATATAGCAGTAGTATACTGGTGGTATAGTAGTAGTATAGTAGTAATATAGCAGTAGTATACTGGTGGTATAGTAGTAGTATAGTAGTAATATAGCAGTAGTATACTGGTGGTATAGTAGTAGTATAGTAGTAATATAGCAGTAGTATACTGGTGGTATAGTAGTAATATAGCAGTAGTATAGCAGTATGTATACTGGTGGTATAGTAATAGTATAGTAGTAATATAGCAGTAGTATACTGGTGGTATAGTAGTAGTATAGTAGTAATATAGCAGTAGTATACTGGTGGTATAGTAGTAGTATAGTAGTAATATAGCAGTAGTATACTGGTGGTATAGTAGTAGTATAGTAGTAATATAGCAGTATTATACTGGTGGTATAGTAGTAGTATAGTAGTAATATAGCAGTAGTATACTGGTGGTATAGTAGTAGTATAGTAGTAATATAGCAGTAGTATACTGGTGGTATAGTAGTAGTATAGTAGTAATATAGCAGTAGTATACTGGTGGTATAGTAGTAGTATAGTAGTAATATAGCAGTAGTATACTGGTGGTATAGTAGTAGTTATAGTAGTAATATAGCAGTAGTATACTGGTGGTATAGTAGTAGTATAGCAGTAATATAGCAGTAGTATACTGGTGGTATAGTAGTAGTATAGTAGTAGTATAGCAGTAGTATACTGGTGGTATAGTAGTAGTATAGTGGTAATATGGCAGTACTATACTGGTGGTATAGTAGTAGTATAGTAGTATTATAGCAGTAGTATACTGGTGGTATAGTAGTAATATAGCAGTAGTATAATGGTGCTATAGTAGTAGTATAGTAGTATTATAGCAGTAGTATACTGGTGGTATAGTAGAAGTATATCAGTAATATAGCAGTAGTACACTGGTGGTATAGTAGTAGTATAGTAGTATTATATCAGTAGTATACTGGTGGTATAGTAGTAGTATAGTAGTAATATAGCAGTAGTATACTGGTGGTATAGTAGTAGTATAGTAGTAATATAGCAGTAGTATACTGGTGGCATAGTAGTAGTATAGTAGTATTATAGCAGTAGTATACTGGTGGTATAGCAGGTAGTATAGTAGTATTATAGCAGTAGTATACTGGTGGTATAGTAGTAGTATAGTAGTATCATAGCAGTAGTATACTGGTGGCGTAGTAGTAGTATAGTAGTAATACAGCAGTAGTTATACTGGTGGTATAGTAGTAATATAGCAGTAGTATACTGGTGGTATAGTAGTAGTATAGTAGTAATATAGCAGTAGTATACTGGTGGTATAGTAGTAGTATAGTAGTAATATAGCAGTAGTATACTGGTGGTATAGTAGTAGTATAGTAGTAATATAGCAGTAGTATACTGGTGGTATAGTAGTAGTATAGTAGTAATATAGCAGTAGTATACTGGTGGTATAGTAGTAGTATAGTAGTAATATAGCAGTAGTATACTGGTGGTATAGTAGTAGTATAGTAGTAATATAGCAGTAGTATACTGGTGGTATAGTAGTAGTATAGTAGTAATATAGCAGTAGTATACTGGTGGTATAGTAGTAGTATAGTAGTAATATAGCAGTAGTATACTGGTGGTATAGTAGTAGTATAGTAGTAATATAGCAGTAGTATACTGGTGGTATAGTAGTAGTATAGTAGTAATATAGCAGTAGTATACTGGTGGTATAGTAGTAGTATAGTAGTAATATAGCAGTAGTATACTGGTGGTATAGTAGTAGTATAGTAGTAATATAGCAGTAGTATACTGGTGGTATAGTAGTACTATAGTAGTAATATAGCAGTAGTATACCGGTGGTATAGTAGTAGTATAGTAGTAATATAGCAGCAGTATACTGGTGGTATAGTAGTAGTATAGTAGTAGTATAGCAGTAGTATACTGGCGGTATAGTAGTAGTATACTGGTGGTATAGCAGTAGTATAGTAGTAATATAGCAGTAGTATACTGGTGGTATAGTAGTAGTATAGTAGTAATATAGCAGTAGTATACTGGTGGTATAGAGTAGTAGTAATATAGCAGTAGTATAATGGTGCTATAGTAGTAGTATAGTAGTATTATAACAGTAGTATACTGGTGGTATAGTAGAAGTATAGCAGTAATTATAGCAGTAGTACCCTGGTGGTATAGTAGTAGTATAGTAGTATTATATCAGTAGTATACTGGTGGTATAGTAGTAGTATAGTAGTAATATAGCAGTAGTATACTGGTGGCATAGTAGTAGTATAGTAGTATTATAGCAGTAGTATACTGATGGTATAGTAGTAATATAGTAGTAATATAGCAGTAGTATACTGGTGGTATAGCAGGTAGTATAGTAGTATTATAGCAGTAGTATACTGGTGGTATAGTAGTAGTATAGTAGTATCATAGCAGTAGTATACTGGTGGCGTAGTAGTAGTATAGTAGTAATACAGCAGTAGTATACTGGTGGTATAGTAGTAATATAGCAGTAGTATACTGGTGGTATAGTAGTAGTATAGTAGTATTATATCAGTAGTATACTGGTGGTATAGTAGTAGTATAGTAGTAATATAGCAGTAGTATACTGGTGGTATAGTAGTAGTATAGTAGTATTATAGCAGTAGTATACTGATGGTATAGTAGTAATATAGTAGTAGTATAGCAGTAGTATACTGGTGGTATAGTAGTAGTATAGTAGTAATATAGCAGTAGTATACTGGTGGTATAGTAGTAGTATGTATATAGCAGTACTATACTGGTGGTATAGTAGTAGTATAGTAGTAATATAGCAGTAGTATACTGGTGGTATAGTAGTAATATATCAGTAGTATACTGGTGGTATAGTAGTAGTATAGTAGTATTATAGCAGTAGTATACTGGTGGTATAGTAGTAGTATAGTAGTAATATAGCAGTAGTATACTGGTGGTATAGTAGTAGTATAGTAGTATTATATCAGTAGTATACTGGTGGTATAGTAGTAGTATAGTAGTAATATAGCAGTAGTATACTGGTGGCATAGTAGTAATATAGTAGTAATATAGCAGTAGTATACTGGTGGTATAGCAGGTAGTATAGTAGTATTATAGCAGTAGTATACTGATGGTATAGCAGGTAGTATAGTAGTATTATAGCAGTAGTATACTGGTGGTATAGTAGTAGTATAGTAGTATCATAGCAGTAGTATACTGGTGGCGTAGTAGTAGTATAGTAGTAATACAGCAGTAGTATACTGGTGGTATAGTAGTAATATAGCAGTAGTATACTGGTAGTATAGTAGTAGTATAGTAGTATTATATCAGTAGTATACTGGTGGTATAGTAGTAGTATAGTGGTAATATGGCAGTAGTATACTGGTAGTATGAGTAGTAGTATAGTAGTAAGTATAGCAGTAGTATACTGGTGGTATAGTAGTAATATAGCAGTAGTACAGCAGTAGTATACTGGTGGTATAGTAGTAGTATGGTAGTATTATGGCAGTAGTATACTGGTGGTATAGTAGTAGTATAGTTAGTAATATGGCAGTAGTATACTGGTGGCATAGTAGTAGTAGTATAGTAGTAATATAGCAGTAGTATACTAGAGTTGGTATAGCAGGTAATTATAGTAGTATTATAGCAGTAGTATACTGGTGGTATAGCAGGTAGTATAGTAGTATTATAGCAGTAGTATACTGGTGGTATAGTAGTAGTATAGTAGTATCATAGCAGTAGTATACTGGTGGGCGTAGTAGTGGTATAGTAG
>NW_027005399.1:0-10000 GCF_036934945.1 Oncorhynchus masou masou
GTTCCTTTAAGATCTCTCTGAGAGGAGATGTAATGTTCCTTTAAGATCTCTGAGAGGAGATGTAATGTTCTTTAAGATCTCTGAGAGGAGATGTAATGTTCTTTAAGATCTCTCTGAGTCAATGTTCTTTAAGATCTCTGGAGGAGATATAATGTTTCTTTAAGATCTCTGAGAGGGAGATGTAATGTTCTTTAAGATCTCTGAGAGGAGATGTAATGTTCTTTAAGATCTCTCCTGAGAGGAGATGTAATGTTCTTTAAGATCTCTCTGAGGTGATGTAATGTTCTTTAAGATCTCTGAGAGGAGATGTAATGTTCTTTAAGATCTCTCTGAGGAGATGTAATGTTCTTTAAGATCTCTGAGGAGATGTAATGTTCTTTAAGATCTCTGAGAGGAGATGTAATGTTCTTTAAGATCTCTTGAGAGGAGATGTAATGTTCTTTAAGATCTCTGAGAGGAGATGTAATGTTCTTTAAGATCTCTCTGAGAGGAGATGTAATGTTCTTTAAGATCTCTGAGAGGAGATGTAATGTCCTTTAAGATCTCTGAGAGGAGATGTAATGTCCTTTAAGATCTCTGAGAGGAGATGTAATGTCCTTTAAGATCTCTCTGAGGGAGATGTAATGTTCTTTAAGATCTCTCTGAGAGAGAGATGTAATGTTCTTTAAGATCTCTGAGAGGAGATGTAATGTTCTTTAAGATCTCTCTGAGGAGATGTAATGTTCTTTAAGATCTCTGAGAGGAGATGTAATGTCCTTTAAGATCTCTGAGGAGATGTAATGTTCTTTAAGATCTCTGAGAGGAGATGTAATGTCCTTTAAGATCTCTGAGAGGAGATGTAATGTCCTCTCTTTAAGATCTCTCTGAGAGGAGATGTAATGTTCTTTAAGATCTCTGAGAGGAGATGTAATGTTCTTTAAGATCTCTGAGAGGAGATGTAATGTCCTTTAAGATCTCTCTGAGAGGAGATGTAATGTTCTTTAAGATCTCTGAGAGGAGATGTAATGTTCTTTAAGATCTCTCTGAGAGGAGATGTAATGTCCTTTAAGATCTCTCTGAGAGGAGATGTAATGTTCTTAAGATCTCTCTGAGAGGAGATGTAATGTTCTTTAAGATCTCTGAGAGGAGATGTAATGTTCTTTAAGATCTCTCTGAGAGGAGATGTAATGTCCTTTAAGATCTCTCTGAGGAGATGTAATGTCCTTTTAAGATCTCTGAGGAGATGTAATGTCCTTTAAGATCTCTCTGAGAGGAGATGTAATGTCCTTTAAGATCTCTGAGAGGAGATGTAATGTTCTTTAAGATCTCTGAGAGGAGATGTAATGTCCTTTAATCTCTGAGAGGAGATGTAATGTTCTTTAAGATCTCTGAGAGGAGATGTAATGTTCTTTAAGATCTCTCTGAGGAGATGTAATGTCCTTTAAGATCTCTCTGAGGAGATGTAATGTTCTTTAAGATCTCTCTGAGAGGAGATGTAATGTCCTTTAAGATCTCTGAGAGGAGATGTAATGTTCTTTAAGATCTCTGAGAGGAGATGTAATGTCCTTTAAGATCTCTCTGAGAGGAGATGTAATGTCCTTTAAGATCTCTGAGAGGAGATGTAATGCTTTAAGATCTCTCTGAGAGGAGATGTAATGTCCTTTAAGATCTCTGAGAGGAGATGTAATGTCCTTTAAGATCTCTCTGAGAGGAGATGTAATGTTCTTTAAGATCTCTCTGAGAGGAGATGTAATGTTCTTTAAGATCTCTCTGAGAGGAGATGTAATGTCCTTTAAGATCTCTCTGAGGAGATGTAATGTCCTTTAAGATCTCTCTGAGGAGATGTAATGTCTTTTAAGATCTCTCTGAGAGGAGATGTAATGTCCTTTAAGATCTCTGAGAGGAGATGTAATGTTCTTTAAGATCTCTGAGAGGAGATGTAATGTTCTTTAAGATCTCTCTGAGAGGAGATGTAATGTCCTTTAAGATCTCTGAGAGGAGATGTAATGTCCTTTAAGATCTCTCTGAGAGGAGATGTAATGTCCTTTAAGATCTCTCTGAGAGGAGATGTAATGTCCTTTAAGATCTCTGAGAGGAGATGTAATGTCCTTTAAGATCTCTCTGAGAGGAGATGTAATGTCCTTTAAGATCTCTGAGAGGAGATGTAATGTCCTTTAAGATCTCTGAGAGGAGATGTAATGTTCTTTAAGATCTCTCTGAGAGGAGATGTAATGTCCTTTAAGATCTCTGAGAGGAGATGTAATGTCCTTTAAGATCTCTGAGAGGAGATGTAATGTCTTTAAGATCTGTGAGAGGAGATGTAATGTCCTTTAAGATCTCTCTGAGAGGAGATGTAATGTCCTTTAAGATCTCTGAGAGGAGATGTAATGTCCTTTAAGATCTCTCTGAGAGGAGATGTAATGTTCTTTAAGTGGCTCTTTCCTTGTCTACCATGTGACATGGATGTCTATTGCTCTGCACACAAACCCCTTTCAGAGGCTGTTGACCTCTCCTGAGATGGTGGTAAGTGGGGACATGTTCTGGGAGCAGGACACGTGAAGACGAATGTGAACATATCTTCCCTCTCTCTCTTACAGGGGTCAAGGTGGGAGCAGTCAGACTGAAGAGACGAGCGGCAAGTCCCAAACGGCATCATACTCACTACATAGTGTGCCGCTTTGGCCAGAGCCAAAGGAACCACAGACCATGTGACCAACAAAGGATGAAGTAAAGGGAGGAGACTCAGAGTTCCATTCATTCTGATGTTAGATACACAGCCAGCTGAGAGAGAGTGGAGGAGACTCAGAGTTACATTCATTCTGATGTTAGACACACAGTCAGCTGAGAGAGAGTGGAGGAGACTCAGAGTTACATTCATTCCTACTAGATACACAGTCAGCTGAGAGAGAGTGGAGGAGACTCAGAGTTACATTCATTCCTACTAGACACACAGTCAGCTGAGAGAGAGTGGAGGAGACTCAGAGTTACATTCATTCTGATGTTAGATACACAGTCAGCTGAGAGAGAGTGGAGGAGACTCAGAGTTACATTCATTCTGATGTTAGACACACAGTCAGCTGAGAGAGAGTGGAGGAGACTCAGAGTTACATTCATTCTGATGTTAGACACACAGTCAGCTGAGAGAGAGTGGAGGAGACTCAGAGTTACATTCATTCTGATGTTAGACACACAGTCAGCTGAGAGTGGAGTGGAGATACACAGTCAGCTGAGACTCAGAGTTACATTCATTCTGATGTTAGACACACAGTCAGCTGAGAGAGAGTGGAGGAGACTCAGAGTTACATTCATTCCTACTAGATACAGTCAGCTGAGAGAGAGTGGAGGAGACTCAGAGTTACATTCATTCCTACTAGACACACAGTCAGCTGAGAGAGAGTGGAGGAGACTCAGAGTTACATTCATTCTGATGTTAGACACACAGCCAGCTGAGAGAGAGTGGAGGAGACTCAGAGTTACATTCATTCCTACTAGACACCCAGTCAGCTGAGAGAGAGTGGAGGAGACTCAGAGTTACATTCATTCTGATGTTAGATACACAGTCAGCTGAGAGAGAGTGGAGGAGACTCAGAGTTACATTCATTCCTACTAGACACACAGTCAGCTGAGAGAGAGTGGAGGAGACTCAGAGTTCCATTCATTCTGATGTTAGACACACAGTCAGCTGAGAGAGAGTGGAGGAGACTGAGTTACATTCCATTCTGATGTTAGACACACAGCCAGCTGAGAGAGAGTGGAGGAGACTCAGAGTTACATTCATTCTGATGTTAGATACACAGTCAGCTGAGAGAGAGTGGAGGAGACTCAGAGTTACATTCATTCCTACTAGATACACAGTCAGCTGAGAGAGAGTGGAGGAGACTCAGAGTTACATTCATTCTGATGTTAGATACACAGTCAGCTGAGAGAGAGTGGAGGAGACTCAGAGTTACATTCATTCTGATGTTAGATACACAGTCAGCTGAGAGAGAGTGGAGGAGACTCAGAGTTACATTCATTCCTACTAGACACCCAGCCAGCTGGAGAGTGGAGGAGACTCAGAGTTCCATTCATTCCTACTAGACACACAGTCAGCTGAGAGAGAGTGGAGGAGACTCAGAGTTACATTCATTCTGATGTTAGACACACAGCCAGCTGAGAGAGAGTGGAGGAGACTCAGAGTTACATTCATTCCTACTAGACACACAGTCAGCTGAGAGAGAGTGGAGGAGACTCAGAGTTACATTCATTCTGATGTTAGATACACAGTCAGCTGAGAGAGAGTGGAGGAGACTCAGAGTTACATTCATTCTGATGTTAGATACACAGTCAGCTGAGAGAGAGTGGAGGAGACTCAGAGTTACATTCATTCCTACTAGACACCCAGCCAGCTGAGAGAGAGTGGAGGAGACTCAGAGTTCCATTCATTCCTACACTAGACACACAGTCAGCTGAGAGAGAGTGGAGGAGACTCAGAGTTACATTCATTCTGATGTTAGACACACAGCCAGCTGAGAGAGAGTGGAGGAGACTCAGAGTTACATTCATTCCTACTAGACACACAGTCAGCTGAGAGAGAGTGGAGGAGACTCAGAGTTACATTCATTCCTACTAGACACCCAGTCAGCTGAGAGAGAGTGGAGAGACTCAGAGTTACATTCATTCCTACTAGACACCCAGTCAGCTGAGAGAGAGTGGAGGAGACTCAGAGTTCCATTCATTCCTACTAGACACCCAGTCAGCTGAGAGAGGAGGAGACTCAGAGTTCCATTCATTCCTACTAGACACCCAGTCAGCTGAGAGAGAGTGGAGGAGACTCAGAGTTCCATTCATTCCTACTAGACACCCAGTCAGCTGAGAGAGAGTGGAGGAGACTCAGAGTTACATTCATTCTGATGTTAGACACACAGCCAGCTGAGAGAGAGTGGAGGAGACTCAGAGTTACATTCATTCCTACTAGACACACAGCCAGCTGAGAGAGAGTGGAGGAGACTCAGAGTTACATTCCCTCCTACTAGACACCCAGTCAGCTGAGAGAGAGTGGAGGAGACTCAGAGTTCCATTCATTCCTACTAGACACCCAGTCAGCTGAGAGAGAGTGGAGGAGACTCAGAGTTCCATTCATTCTGATGTTAGACACACAGTCAGCTGAGAGAGAGTGGAGGAGACTCAGAGTTCCATTCATTCTGATGTTAGACACACAGTCAGCTGAGAGAGAGTGGAGGAGACTAGATTCATTCTGATGTTAGACACACAGTCAGCTGAGAGAGAGTGGAGGAGACTCAGAGTTCCATTCATTCTGATGTTAGACACCCAGTCAGCTGAGAGAGAGTGGAGGAGACTCAGAGTTCCATTCATTCTGATGTTAGACACACAGTCAGCTGAGAGAGAGTGGAGGAGACACCCATTCATTCTGATGTTAGACACCCAGTCAGCTGAGAGGAGTGGAGGAGACTCAGAGTTCCATTCATTCTGATGTTAGACACACAGTCAGCTGAGAGAGAGAGGAGACTCAGAGTTCCATTCATTCTGATGTTAGACACACAGTCAGCTGAGAGAGAGTGGAGGAGACTCAGAGTTACATTCCCTCCTACTAGACACCCAGTCAGCTGAGAGAGAGTGGAGGAGACTCAGAGTTACATTCATTCCTACTAGACACCCAGTCAGCTGAGAGAGAGTGAGGAGACTCAGAGTTACATTCCCTCCTACTAGACACCCAGTCAGCTGAGAGGCAACATAACGTCTCCCTTCTGAAACAGCAACATGAAGTCTTTTCTTCTTTCTTTATCATGTGTGTTTGTGAAATGACAGTCGGTCTCTGCTTGTCTCACTCCAACCCAATGACCTGAATATAAAACCCACAGATGACTACACCAGTCCACTGAGTTTCCTCTTTAGCCTCTGAGTCGTGTCAGATCAGCCCCCTTGTTCGTCTGTGATTGTTGTGAAATTACCTCGGCCCAACAGCCATGCCTCAGTGATACAGCAGGTTGTGTGTCCCAAACCGCACCCTGTTCCCTATATAGTGCCCTAGTTTTGACCCGGGCTCTGGTTGAAAGCAGTGCACTACGGGCAATAGGGGGCCATTTGGTACTCATCCAGAGTTCAGCTGGATAGGGGAAGTGAAACCTGTCGTTCTGAAATCCCTCACAACACTGCTCTCCGTCCAGAGCTTCAAGAAGAACCAACAGAGAGATCTGTCACCCTGAGATGGCTGTTGTTTCGTACACCAGTACATATGCAATTAGGTGATAGGGGGTCCTGAGGTCCCAGGAGGGCTGTTGATGAGCACAAGGCACAATGGGCCCTCTCTCTCTCTCTCTCTCTCTCTCGCTCTCTCTCTCGTATCTGTCCCAAATGGCACTCTATTCCTTATCTAGTGCACTACTTTTAACCAGAGCCCTATGGAAGTAGTGCGCTATTTAGTGAATAGTGTGCCATTTGGGCCTCGATTTCGTGGTGCAACCTGATCATATGATCAAGCACTAAACAAACTACAACTGGGAGGAAGTATAAACACGGCTTCCTGTGGCAGGCTGGCTGAGATAACACTTTTCCAATGGACACCACAGTGAGTCAAGGCTCTGAGAGAAACCTTAAGGCCATTTGTATTGTGTGGAACCAGGGTTGCCCTCTGAGTTCTGTCTGACTGGCAGGGGTCCACGGAGAGACAGGCCTCATTCTGCCGTTGTGGATTTGGATGAACTTTCTCTGAGGTAAGATTGGCTGATGATTCGTCGTGTTGTATTATGTAATACTTTGAAACAAACCACAGAAGTTTAAGTATATTCCAGAGTGCAGTGAGCTGACAATGCAGGTCAGAGGTCGGAGGCATGAGCCCCTCACACTTATCCCTGTCTGTCACTGTCTGTTGACCTTCCCCTCCTCGACACTGTCTGTTGACCTTCCCTCCTAGGCACTGTCTGTTGACCTTCCCTCCCTCGACACTGTCTGTTGACCTTCCCTCCTAGACACTGTCTGTTGACCTTCCTCCTAGACACTGTCTGTTGACCTTCCTTCCTCGACACTGTCTGTTGACCTTCCCTCCTAGACACTGTCTGTTGACCTTCCCTACTCGAGCACTGTCTGTTGACCTTCCCTCCTGTCTGCTGTCTTTCCCTCCTGTCTGTTGACCTTCCCTCCTAGACACTGTTTGTTGGCCTTCCTCCTGCTGGTTGACCTTCCATCCTAGACACTGTCTGTTGACCTTCCCTCCGAGACACTGTCTGTTGACCTTCCCTCCTAGACACTGTCTGTTGACCTTCCCTCGTAGATACAGTCTGTTGACATTCCTCCTGTCTGTTTACCTTCCCTCCTAGACACTGTCTGTTGACATTCCCTCCTGTCTGTTGACCTCCCTCCTGTCTGTTGACCTTCCCCCTGCCTGTTGACCTTCCTCCTGTCTGTTGACCTTCCCACTGTCTGTTGACCTTCCCTCCTGTCTGCTGACCTTCCCTCCTAGGTGCTGTCTGTTGACCTTCCCCCCTAGACGCTGTCTGTTGACCTTCCCTCCTAGACGTTGTCTGCTGACCTTCCCCTCCTAGACGCTGTCTGTTGACCTTTCCCCTAGACGCTGTCTGTTGACCTTCCCACCTAGACGCTGTCTGTTGACCTTCCCTCATAGACACTGTCTGTTGACCTTCCCTCCTGTCTGTTGTACTTCCCTCCTAGACACTGTATGTTGACCTTCCCTCCTCGACACTGTCTGTTGACATTCTCCTGTCTGTTGACCTTCCTCTAGACACTGTCTGTTGACCTCCCCTCCTGTCTGTTGTACTTCCCTCCTAGACACTGTATGTTGACCTTCCCTCCTCGACACTGTCTGTTGACATTCCCTCCTGTCTGTTGACCTTCCCTCCTAGACACTGTCTGTTGACCTCCCCTCCTGTTTGTTGACCTTCCCCCTGCCTGTTGACCTTCCTCCTGTCTGTTGACCTTCCCACTGTCTGTTGACTTTCCCTCCTGTATGTTGATCTTCCCTCCTGTCTGTTGACCTTCCCTCCTAGACACTGTCTGTTGACCTTCCTCCTAGCCTCTGTCTGTTGACCTTCCCCCTAGACGCTGTCTGTTGACCTTCCCCTAGACGCTGTCTGTTGACCTTCCCTCCTAGACACTGTCTGTTGACCTTCCCTCCTAGACACTGTCTGTTGACCTTCCTCCTAGACACTGTCTGTTGACCTTCCCTCCTAGACACTGTCTGTTGACCTTCCCTCCTAGACACTGTCTGTCGACCTTCCCTACAAGACACTGTCTGTTGACCTTCCCTCCTAGACACTGTCTGTTGACCTTCCCTCCTAGACACTGTCTAGTTGACCTTCCCTCCTGTCTGCTGTCCTTCCCTCCTGTCTGCTGACCTTCCCCTAGATGCTGTCTGTTGACCTTCCCCCTAGACGCTGTCTGTTGACCTTCCCTCCTAGACGCTGTCTGTTGACCTTCCCCCTAGACTCGGGTCTGTTGACCTTCCCTCCTAGACGATGTCTGTTGACCTTCCCCCTAGACGCTGTCTGTTGACCTTCCTCCATGATGCTGTCTGTTGACCTTCCCCTCCTAGACACTGTTTGTTTATGCAGATACTTCAGTGGCCCGCCGAGACTTTCTGGAAACACACACACACACACACACACACACACACACACACACACAGATTAAATCACATTTTATTTGTCACATGCTCCGTAAACAACAGGTGTAGACTAACAGTGAAATGGGCCCGTCCCAACAACGCAGAGAAAGACAATAGAGAGATAATAGAAAGTCATAAAAAAGTCATAATAAATACACAATGAGTAACAATAACATGGCTATATACAGGAAGTACCAGGTAATAACATGGCTATATACAGGAAGTACCAGGTAATAACATGGCTATAGACAGGAAGTACCAGGTAATAACATGGCTATATACAGGAAGTACCAGGTAATAACATGGCTATATACAGGAAGTACCAGGTAATAACATGGCTATATACAGGAAGTACCAGGTAATAACATGGCTATATACAGGAAGTACCAGGTAATAACATGGCTATATACAGGAAGTACCAGGTAATAACATGGCTATAGACAGGAAGTACCAGGTAATAACATGGGCTACAGGAGTACCAGGTAACATGGCTATAGACAGGAAGTACCAGGTAATAACATGGCTATATACAGGAAGTACCAGGTAATAACATGGCTATATACAGGAAGTACCAGGTAATACCATGGTTATATACAGGAAGTACCAGGTAATAACATGGCTATAGACAGGAAGTACCAGGTAATAACATGGCTATATACAGGAAGTACCAGTACTGAGTGGCTTGTCACCCAAAATCCTCACTAACCTTTACAGGTGCACAATGAGAGCATCTTGTCGGGCTGTATCACCGCCTGGTATGGCAACTGCAGAGCCCACAACCGCAGGGCTCTCCAGAGGGTAGTGAGGTCTGCACAACGCATCACCGGGGAAAACTGCCTGCCCTCCAGGACACCTACACCACCCGATGTTACAGGAAGGCCATAAAGATCATCAAGGACCTCGGCCACCGAAACCGCTAGCTGTTCACCCCACTATCCTCCAGAAGGTGATGTCAGCACAGGTGCATCAAAGCTGGGACCGAGAGACTGAAAAACAGCTTTATCTCAAGGCCATCAGACAGTGTCTCCTGACCCCTCCTGTCTCAGCCTCCAGTATTTATGCTGCAGTAGTTTATGTGTTGGGGGTCTAGGGTCAGTATGTTCTATCTGGAGTATTTCTCCTGTCTTATCCGGTGTCCTGTGTGAATTTAAGTATGCTCTCTCTAATTCTCTTTCTTTCTCTCTCTCTCTTTCTCTCTTCTCTTTCTTTCTTTCTTTCTCTTTCTTTCTTTCTTTCTTTCTTTCTCTTTCTTTCTTTCTTTCTTTCTTTCTTTCTTTCTTTTTCTTTCTTTCTTTCTTTCTTTCTTTCTTTCTCTTTCTTTCTTTCTTCTTTCTTTCTTTCTCTCTCTCTCTTTCTCTCTTTCTCTTCTCTTTCTTTCTTTCTTTCTTTCTCTTTCTTTCT
>NW_027005399.1:17500-30000 GCF_036934945.1 Oncorhynchus masou masou
AAAGAAGGGATACTGGTCTGTAGTTGTTGACATCGGAGGGATCGAGTGTAGGTTTTTTCAGAAGGGTGCAACTCTCGCTCTCTTGAAGACGGAAGGGACGTAGCCAGCGGTCAGGGATGAGTTGATGAGCGAGGTGAGGTAAGGAGAAGGTCCCCGGAAATGGTCTGGAGAAGAGAGGAGGGATAGGGTCGAGTGGGCAGGTTGTTGGGCGGCGGCCGTCACAAGAAGCGAGATTTCATCTGGAGAGAGAGGGGAGAAAGAGGTCAGAGCACAGGGTAGGGCAGTGTGAGCAGAACCAGCGGTGTCGTTTGACTTAGCAAACGAGGATCGGATGTCGTCGACCTTCTTTTCAAAATGGTTGACGAAGTCATCTGCAGAGAGGGAGGGGGGGGGGGGAGGAGGATTCAGGAGGGAGGAGAAGGTGGCAAAGAGCTTCCTAGGGTTAGAGGCAGATGCTTGGAATTTAGAGTGGTAGAAAGTGGCTTTAGCAGCAGAGACAGAGGAGGAAAATGTAGAGAGGAGGGAGTGAAAGGATGCCAGGTCCGCAGGGAGGCGAGCTTTTCCTCCATTTCCGCTTGGCTGCCCGGAGCTCTGTTCTGTGAGCTCGCAATGAGTCATCGAGCCACGGAGCGGGAGGGGAGGACCGAGCCGGCCTGGAGGATAGGGGACATAGAGAGTCAAAGGATGCAGAAAGGGAAGAGAGGAGGGTTGAGGAGGCAGAATCAGGAGAAAGGTTGGAGAAGGTATGAGCAGAGGGAAGAGATGATAGGATGGAAGAGGAAAGAGTAGCGGGAGAGAGAGCGAAGGTTGGGACGGCGCGATACCATCCGAGTAGGGGCAGTGTGGGAAGTGTTGGATGAGAGCGAGAGGGAAAAGGATACAAGGTAGTGGTCGGAGACTTGGAGGGGAGTTGCAGTGAGGTTAGTGGAAGAACAGCATCTAGTAAAGATGCCTTTGTGAGTAGGGGGAAGGTGAGAGGGTGAGGTCAAAAGAGGAGAGGAGTGGAAAGAAGGAGGCAGAGAGGAATGAGTCAAAGGTAGACGTGGGGAGGTTAAAGTCGCCCAGGACTGTGAGAGGTGAGCCGTCCTCAGGAAAGGAGCTTATCAAGGCATCAAGCTCATTGATGAACTCTCCGAGGGAACCTGGAGGGCGATAAATGATAAGGATGTTAAGCTTGAAAGGGCTGGTAACTGTGACAGCATGGAATTCAAAGGAGGCGATAGATAGATGGGTAAGGGGAGAGAGAGAATGACCACTTGGGAGAGATGAGGATCCCGGTGCCACCACCCCGCTGACCAGAAGCTCTCGGGGTGTGCGAGAACACGTGGGCGGACGAAGAGAGAGCAGTAGGAGTAGCAGTGTTATCTGTGGTGATCCATGTTTCCGTCAGTGCCAGGAAGTCGAGGGACTGGAGGGAGGCATAGGCTGAGATGAACTCTGCCTTGTTGGCCGCAGATCGGCAGTTCCAGAGGCTACCGGAGACCAGGAACTCCACGTGGGTTCGTGCGCGCTGGGACCACCAGATTAGGGTGGCGCGGCCACGCGGTGTGGAGCATTTGTATGGTCTGTGCAGAGAGGAGAGAACAGGGATAGATAGACACATAGTTAACAGGGTACAGAAGAGGCTACGCTAATGCAAAGGAGATTGGAATGACAAGTGGACTACACGTCTCGAATGTTCAGAAAGTTAAGCTTACGTAGCAAGAATCTTATTGACTAAAATGATTGAAATGATACAGTACTGCTGGAGTAGGCTAGCTGGTAGTGGGTGCGATGTTGACACTACACTAATCAAGTCGTTCCGTCGAGTGTAATAGTTTCTACAGTGCTGCTATTCGGGGCTAGCTGGCTAGCTAGCAGGTTAATTGCGTTACGTTACTTTAAAAGAACGACAATAGCTGGCTAGCTAACCTAGAAAATCGCTCTAGGCTACACAATTGTCTTAGATACAAAGACGGCTATGTAGCTAGCTAGCTACGATCAAACAAAACAAACCGTTGTACTGTAATAGTTACTACAGTGCTGCTATTCGGGGGCTAGCTGGCTAGCTACGTTAAAAAGAACGACAATAGCTGGCCAGCTAACCTAGAAAATCGCTCTAGGCTACACAATTGTCTTAGATACAAAGACGGCTATGTAGCTAGCTAGCTACGATCAAACAAAACAAACCGTTGTACTGTAATAGTTACTACAGTGCTGCTATTCGGGGCTAGCTGGCTAGCTACGTTAGAAGAACGACAATAGCTGGCCAGCTAACCTAGAAAATCGCTCTAGACTACACAATTGTCTTAGATACAAAGACGGCTATGTAGCTGGCTAGCTACGATCAAACAAATCAAACCGTTGTACTGTAATGAAGTGAAATGAAAGTGTGATACTACCTGTGGAGCGACGGAATGTTGACCGGTAGTTGGAGTTCAATTCGGTAGAGGTTGGCTAGCTGTTGGCTAGCTAGCTAGCAGCATTTCCTACGTTAAGGACGACAAATAGCTGGCTAGCTAACCTCGGTAAATTAAGATAATCACTCTAAGTCTACACACTCTAAACTGCACAATTATCTTGGATACGAAGACAGCGAAGACAACTATGTAGCTAGCTGACACTACGCTAATCGAGTCGTTCAGTTGAGTGTAATAGTTTCTACAGTGCTAGTGGACGTTAGCTAGCTGCTTAGCTAGCTGCTGGGCAGATACGTTAGGACGACGAAATACGATAATTATGCAATTGTCGTTGATACAAAAGAGGTGGCCAGTCCTCTTGGGTTGTGCCGCCGGTGGAGATTATAAAAGAACATGGCCAAGATGTTCAAATGTTCATAGATGACCAGCAGGGTCAAATAATAATAATCACAGTAGTTGTCGAATGGGCAACAGGTCAGCACCTCAGGAGTAAATGTCATTTGGCTTTTCATAGCCGATCATTCAGAGTATCTTGCACCGCTCCTGCTGTCTCTAGAGAGTTGAAAACAGCAGGTCTGGATCAGGGAGCACGTCCGGTGAACAGGTCAGATTCCATAGCCGCAGGCAGAACAGTTGAAACTGGAGCAGCAGTACGACCAGGTGGACTGGGGACAGCCAGGAGTCATCATGCAAGGTAGTCCTGAGGCATGGTCCTAGGGCTCAGGTCCTCCTCCGAGAGAGAGAAAGAAAGAAAGAGAGAGAGAAAGAGAGAAAGAAAGAAAGAAAGATAGAGAGAAAGAGAGAGAGAAAAAGAAAGAAAGAGAGAGAAAGAGAGGTGAGAGAGCATAATAAATTCACACAGGACACCGGATAAGACATGCGGGTACTCCAGATATAACAAACGGACTCCTAGCCCCCGACACATAAACTACTGCAGCATAAATACTGGAGGCTGAGACACAGAAGGGGTCAGGAGACACTGTGGCCCCATCCGATGATACCACCGGACAGGGCCAAACAAGAAGGATATAACCCCACCCCAAAGCACAGCCCCCACACCACAAGAGGGATATCTTCAACCACCAACTTACCATCCTGAGACAAGGCCGAGTATAGCCCAGTTAAAGATCTCCTACAGGCACAACCTAAGGGGGCGCCAACCCAGACACAAAGACCACTTCAGTGACTCAACCACTAACCCACTCAACCTCCCGCATATTCATTGCCAAACCCACTGGCTCCAGGTCATCTATAAGTCTTTGCTTAGGTAAAGCTCTGTCTTGTCCAGCTCACTGGTCAACATAACAACACCAACCCGCAGCACAATGCTCCAGCAGCTATTTGTCACGGGTCATCCCCAAAGCCAATTCTTCCTTTGGCTCCGTTCCTTCCAGTTCTCTGCTGCCAGTGACTGGAACGAATTACAAAATCGCTGAAGTTGGAGACTTATACCTCCCTCACTAACTTTAATCATCAGCTATCTGAGCAGCTTACCGATCGCTGCAGCTGTACACAGACCAGATGTAAATAGCCCACCTGTCTACCTACCTCATCCCCATATTGTTGTTATTTACTTTGCTGCTCTTTTGCACACCAGAGAGGGTCCTCCATCATACCAGCGTGCTTCACCGGATTGGTTCTGCTATGGACCAAATGATGGAGAGAATAGATCGATGGGAGAGGAGTGGCCTCCCCACATCATCTTTACCAACCCCTTCTCCAGCACCTCCTGTTTCTGCGACCTCATCTGGCTCTGGGGCTTGGGTTGACACTCCCACGGGAGTTTGACGGATCGGAGTGGCTGGGTGCCAGGGTTTCCTCCTTCAGCTGGAATTATACCTGGCTACCGTGCCCCTGCTCCCTCTGGAGAGGAGAGCGTGTGCGCCCTCGTCTCCTGCTTGACTGGGCGAGCCCTCGGAGGGGCTAACGCAGTATGGAATGGTCCGGGACTCGGCTAAGGATACTACCCAGAGTTCACCCGCCGATTTCGAGCTGTTTTGACCATCCACCCGAGGGTCGGGCGGCGGGTGAATGGCTGTTCCACCTGCGCCAGAGACGAGGAGCGACGAGATTTTGCCCTTGAGTTTAGGACTTTGGCAGCAGGAGCAGGGATGGAACGACAGGACCTTGATTGATAATTTTAGATATAGTCTCAGGGAGGACGTCCGCAGGGAGCTGGCATGTCGGGGACACCACATTCACACTGGATGGACTTATCGATCTGGCTATCCGTCTCACAACCTGCTGGCTGCTCGCGAGCGTTCGGATCAGGTCCTGTCGCTTTCTCTATCCCCAGCCCCCCTGTTCCTATCCCTATGGAATTAGGAGGCATGGCTTCAAGGGGACTGGAGGAGGAGGCTCTCCCCACCAGGGTTGTGGCCTTGATGATGTTACCACGTCCGACCGTGCTGGAGGAACTCGCTCATGAGTCGGGAAGACAGGCAGAACACTGCTCGGATCACCCCAGGTGAGTAAGCACCAAACTCATTCAGAGCTTCCTGTCGTTCATGTGTTTGTATTGATTTCTTTCCCTGGTTTTTCCCCATCTCTACAGCATAAGGCGCCAGTTGTTGATTCAGGCGCAGCTGGACCATGGGACTGGGCTTGCGCTAAGGCTAGATTTCCCTGGTGTCGCAGATCGCCTTTCCCCCGCACCTTAGATAGCCCACCATTAGGTCAGGAGTAATTAGGGAGGCTACGGTGCTGTTGGACATGGTAACGAGGGTGATCATAAGGAGCAGATTAGCCTGTTCCTTATAGATTCACCTGCGTTTCCAGTGGTGTTGGGGGTTCCTGAGCTAGCTCAACACAACCCAGTGATTTTCTGGCGACAGGGGCTCTTAAGGGGTGGTCAGAGGAGTGTTCATGTAGGTGCATAGGAGTTGTTGCTGTTGGTGCGACTACGGTGGAGAGTCCAGACCAAGTTTCCACCGTGCGCATTCCCTCTGATTATGCCGATTTGGCTATCGCTTTCAGTAAAGGGAAGGCGACCCAATTACCACCCTCATCGCGAGAGGACTGTGCGATAAACCTCTGGAAAACGCTGCACTTCCTAGGAGTCACGTATCCATTGTCCCAGGAGGAGACAGCTGCGATGGAAACATATGTTTCCGAATCGCTGGGACAGGGATACATTCAGCCCTCCATATCACCCGTCTCCTCCTCAAGCTTCTTTTGTGAAGAAGAAGGATGGAGGTCTGGTCCTGTATTGATTATAGAGGTCTAAATTCCATCACAGTGGGGTTTAGTTACCCACTACCTTCATCGCTACGGCTATGGAATCATTTTACGGGGCGCGATTCTTCACAGAACTGGACCTGAGGAGGCGATAATCTGGTACATATCCGGGAAGGAGATGAGTGGAAAACCGCATTTAGTACTACTTCTGGTCATTATGAATACTGCGTCATGCCATACGGGTTGAAGAATGCTCCAGCTGTTTTTCAATCTTTCGTAGATGAGATTTCCGAGACCTGCTTGGGCAGGGAGTGGTAGTGTACATTGATGACATTTTGATTTATTCTGCCACACACGTTGAGCATGTGTCTTGGTGCGTAAAGCAATTACTGAACATGACCTGTATTGCAAGGCGGAGAACAGAGTTTTTCAAACAGTCCGTTTCTTTCCTGGGGTATCGTATTTCCACCTTCCGGGGTGGTGATGGAGGATGATCGCTTACAGCCGTGCGTAATTGGCCGACTCACCACGGTGAAAGAAGTTCAGCGGTTTTTAGGGTTTGCCAATTACTACTGGAGGTTTATCCGGGGTTTTGGTCAGGTGGCTGCTCCCATCACCTCACTGCTGAAGGGAGGACCGGTGCGCTTGTGTTGGTCAGCAGAGGTGGGCAGAGCTTTCAGTCATCTGAAGGAGCTGTTCACCAACGCACCGTGTTGGCGCATCCGGACCCTCTTTAGCGTTCATAGTGGAGGTGGATGCGTCCGAGGCTGGGGTTGGAGCCGGTGCTGTCCAACGCTCGGGGCGTGCCATCAAACCTCCCGCCCGTGTGCTTTATTCGAGCAAACTCAGCCCAGCGGAGCGAAACTATGATGTGGGGGACCGGGAGTTGTTATCTGTAATCAAGGCTCTGAAGGTGTGGAGACACTGGCTTGAGGGGGCTAAACACCCTTTTCTCATCTGGACTGACCATCGTAATCTCGAGTACATCCGGGCAGCTAAGAGACTAAATCCACGTCAGGCTAGATGGGCCATGTTTTTTACTAGGTTCAGTTTACCCTCACATATCGGCCAGGCTCCCAAAACACTAAAGCTGATGCACTGTCTCGCCTCTATGATACCGAGGAACGGTCCAGTAGAGCCAACCCCATCATTCCACCGTCATGTCTCGTGGCACTGGTGATATGGGAGGTGGACGCTGAGATAGAGAGGGCCTCACGGTCAGAGCCGGCTCCTCCTAACTGTCCAGTTGGGACCAAGTACGTGCCGAGGGTGGTCCGGGACAAGCTGATTAGGTGGGCTCATACTTTCCTCCTTGGGTCATCCTATCAAGACAGTGCAGAGTCTGAGAGGGAGATACTGGTGGCCCACACTGGCTAAAGACGTGAGATTTTATGTCTCCTCCTGCTCAGTGTGTGCTCAGAGTAAGGCCTCGGCACCTGCCTAGAGGGAAATTACAACCTCCTCCCCGTTCCACAACGGCCTTGGACACATTTATCGGGTAGATTTTCTTACCGACCTTCCCCCATCCCAGGGAAGTACTACGATCCCATGGTCGTGTAGGATCGGCTAAGTCCTGTCGTCTCATTCCGTTGCCCGGTCTTCCTACGGCCCTGCAGACTGCTGAGGCTTTGTCAACATGTCTTCCGGCACTATGGGGTGCCTGAGGATATCAAAGTCTCTGGATCGGGGTCCCCAATTCACGTCCAGAGTGTGGAGGGTGCTTATGGAGAGACTGGGGCCCGGTTAGCTTAACCTCAGGTTTTCACCCTGAGTAATGGGCAGGAGGAGCGCAATCCAGGATGTGGGGCAGGTTTCTGCGGTGCCATTGTCGGGACCGGCCTGGTGAGTGGGCAAGGTGTATGTTCCATGGACCTAACTAGCCCAGGACCCTTACGCCACTCCTCTACTAACCTGTCTCCTTTTGAGTGTGTGTTAGGTTACCAGCCGGTCCTGGCTCCATGGCATCAGAGTCAGATCGAGGCTCCTGCGGTGGAGGAATGGGTACAGCGCCTCCAAGGACACCTGGAAAGCCGTTCAGGACTCATTACGGTTAGCGGGAGAACGGCAGAAGAGGAGCGCTGACCAGCACCGCAGTGAGACCCCCGTGTTTGCACCAGGGGACAGGGTCTGGCTCTCGACCCGAAACCTGTCTCTCCGCCTGCCCTGTCGGAAGCTGGGGCCGCAGTGTGTGGGGCCGTTTAAAGTCCTGAGGAGAATAAACGAGGTGTGTTATAGGTTACAACTTCCTAGGTATTACCGTATTAACCTCGTTTCATGTGTCTCTCCTTAGGCCGGTGGTGGCTGGTCCCCTGC
This sequence comes from Oncorhynchus masou masou, assembly GCF_036934945.1. NCBI lineage: Eukaryota > Metazoa > Chordata > Actinopteri > Salmoniformes > Salmonidae > Oncorhynchus > Oncorhynchus masou. The sequence goes on from NW_027005399.1 coordinate 25,390, forward strand.
AAGAAGGTGAGGTGCCTGAGGTCCCTCCGCCCCCTCTGGACATCGAGTGGTCCCCGGCGTATACAGTTCGAAGCATTCTTGATTCGAGACGCCGGGTGGGGGCCTACAGTACCTCGTGGACTGGGAGGGTACGGCCCGGAGGAGAGATGCTGGGTTCCGGTGAGGGATATTTTGGACCCTTCCCTCCTGAGAGATTTCCACCGCCTCCACCCGGATCGCCCAGCACCTCGTCCTCCGGGTCGTCCTCGAGGACGGTGGGGCGGCGCACTGCGGGAGCCGCGCGTCAGGTGGGGTACTGTCGCGACTTCCGCCGAGATTGGCTCTCCTGCCCATTCGGGCGGTGCTCGGCGGTCGTCGTCACCGTCCTATTAGCCACTACTGATCCCTTATTCGTGTATCTGTTGGTTTTGTCTAATTGGTTTCACCTGTGTGTTGTTTAGTTAATTAGTGTCTGTATTTAATGTAGGTTGTCCCGCCCTTGTTTTGTGCAGGATTGTTTATTTTGTCATTTCGTTTTGTCTGTCGGTGTTTGCTGTTTGTTTTTTTTCCGGTTAGTCTTTTTCCTGTTTTGGATATTTCACCCTGTCTGTTTTGGGTTGACTGTTGTTTGTTTTTTGTTCACCGGAGAATAAACTTCATTATCGCATTCTGCTCTCTGCGCCTGATTCCACCCACCTTGACCAGACGTGACAGTATTATTGACTGTATGTTTATTCCATGTGTAACTCTGTGTTGTTGTTTCTGTCTCACTGCTTTGCTTTATCTTGGTCAGGTCGCAGTTATCTTGTCCAGGTCGCAGTTGTAAATGAGAACTTTTTCTCAACTGGCCTACCTAGTTAAATAAAGGTGAAATACAAAAACATTCAAAATAAAGTGACGCCCTCCTGGAGAGGAGAACCGGCCAGGCAGAGAATCCCAGTGGAGAGAGGGGAACCGGCCAGGCAGAGAATCCCAGTGGAGAGAGGGAACCGGCCAGGCAGAGAATCCCAGTGGAGAGAGAGGAACCGGCCAGGCAGAGAATCCCAGTGGAGAGAGGGAACCGGCCAGACAGAGAATCCCAGTGGAGAGAGGGGGGAACCGGCCAGACAGAGAATCCCAGTGGAGAGAGGGGAACCGGCAGACAGAGAATCCCAGTGGAGAGAGGGGAACCGGCCAGGCAGAGAATCCCAGGAGAGAGAGGAACCGGCCAGGCAGAGAATCCCAGTGGAGAGAGGGGAACCGGCCAGACAGAGAATCCCAGTGGAGAGAGGGGAACCGGCCAGGCAGAGAATCCCAGTGGAGAGAGGGGAACCGGCCAGACAGAGAATCCCAGTGGAGAGAGGGGAACCGGCCAGACAGAGAATCAGTGGAGAGAGGGGAACCGGCCAGACCTGAGAAATCCCAGTGGAGAGAGGGAACCGGCCAGACAGAGAATCCCAGTGGAGCTAGGGGAACCGGCCAGACAGAGAATCCCAGTGGAGAGAGAGGAACCGCCAGGCAGAGAATCCCAGTGGAGAGAGGGAACCGGCCAGACAGAGAATCCCAGTGGAGAGAGGGGAACCGCCAGGCAGAGAAGGGGTAGCCGAGTGGGGCGGCAGGGTAGCCTAGTGGTTAGAGTGGAGGGCTAGTAACCAGCAGGTAGCCTAGTGGTTAGAGTGGAGGGGAGGCAGGTAGCCTAGAGTTTAGAGTGGAGGGCTAGTAACCAGCAGGTAGCCTAGTGGTTAGAGTGGAGGGGAGGCAGGTAGCCTAGTGGTTAGAGTGGAGGGGCGGCAGGTAGCCTAGTGGTTAGAGTGGAGGGGCGCAGGTAGCCTAGTGGTTAGAGTGGAGGGGCGGCAGGTAGCCTAGTGGTTAGAGTGGAGGGGCGGCAGGTAGCCTAGTGGCTAGAGTGGAGGGGCGGCAGGTAGCCTAGTGGTTAGAGTGGAGGGGAGGCAGGTAGCCTAGTGGTGAGAGTGGAGGGGCGGCAGGGTAGCCTAGTGGTTAGAGTGGAGGGGAGGCAGGTAGCCTAGTGGTTAGAGTGGAGGGGAGGCAGGTAGCCTAGTGGTTAGAGTGTTGGACGGTAACCAGCAGGTAGCCTAGTGGTTAGAGTGGAGGGCTAGTAACCAGCAGGTAGCCTAGTGGTTAGAGTGGAGGGGGCAGGGTAGTCTAGTGGTTAGAGTGGAGGGAGGCAGGTAGCCTAGTGGTTAGAGTGGAGGGCTAGTAACCAGCAGGTAGCCTAGTGGTTAGAGTGGAGGGAGGCAGGTAGCCTAGTGGTTAGAGTGGAGGGGCGGCAGGTAGCCTAGTGGTTAGAGTGGAGGGCTAGTAACCAGCAGGTAGCCTAGTGGTTAGAGTGGAGGGGAGGCAGGTAGCCTAGTGGTTAGAGTGGAGGGCGGCAGGTAGCCTAGTGGTTGGAGTGTCGGACTAGTAACCGAAAGGTTGCAAGATTGAATCCCTGAGCTGACAAGGTATAAATATGTTGATCTGCCCCTGAACAGGCAGTTAACCCACCTTTCCCTGAACAGGGCAGTTAACCCACTGTTCCCCTGAACAAGGCAGTTAACCCACTGTTCCCCTGAACAGGCAGTCAACCCACTGTTCCCCTGAACAGGGCAGTTAACCCACTGTTCCCCTGAACAAGGCAGTTAACCCACTGTTCCCCTGAACAGGGCAGTTAACCCACTGTTCCCCTGAACAGGGCAGTTAACCCACTGTTCCCCTGAACAGGGCAGTTAACCCACTGTTCCCCTGAACAGGGCAGTTAACCCACTGTTCTCCTGAACAAGGCAGTTAACCCACTGTTCCCCTGAAAGGGCAGTTAACCCACTGTTCCCCTGAACAAGGCAGTCAACCCGCTGTTCCTCGGTAGGCCCCGTCATTGAAAATAAGAATTGGTTCTTAACTGACTTGTCTAGTTAAATGAAATCCAATAAACTCCTAATGAAGTGACCGTGAAGGAAGCCCTTTCCAGATGAGGGTCTGACGTTGAAGTTTCCTGTATTGATTCATTCACTTCTCTCCCTCAGAATAAACAACTGACCGTCTTTCTGCTCCAACAGACAAATGATGATCCTCTACTTGGAAACTTTCATTGCTGTCTTGCCCAGTTAAATAAAGGTAAAAAATAATTTGCCTGAGTTAGTTTTACAACGTCTTGTGTTTACTTCAGCAGTAAAATCAATGGTTGTACCATAACAGCAACACAAGGCTGTCATAAAACCTACCTTCAATCAAGGGGGTTTCAACCAGCAGCAGATATCACATGTTGTCTCAGAGGGCTGATAACACTGTCCTTCCAGGTTAGAACTCAATCCTAAATCGCACCCTATTCCCTATGTAGTACACTACTGTTGACCAGAACCCCGGTCTCTGCACGACATTGGGAAAAGGGTGCCATTTGGGACACAACATATAACTGCCACAATAATCACCTCTAATAGAGGACTACTGTATACTGACTGGTTAGTAGAGATAATCACCTCTAATAGAGGACTACTGTATACTGACTGGTTAGTAGAGATAATCACCTCTAATAGAGGACTACTGTATACTGACTGGTTAGTAGAGATAATCACCTCTAATAGAGGACTACTGTATACTGACTGGCTAGTAGAGATAATCACCTCTAATAGAGGACTACTGTATACTGACTGGCTAGTAGAGATAATCACCTCTAATAGAGGACTACTGTATACTGACTGGCTAGTAGAGATAATCACCTCTAATAGAGGACTACTGTATACTGACTGGTTAGTAGAGATAATCACCTCTAATAGAGGACTACTGTATACTGACTGGCTAGTAGAGATAATCACCTCTAATAGAGGACTACTGTATACTGACTGGTTAGTAGAGATAATCACCTCTAATAGAGGACTACTGTATACTGACTGGCTAGTAGAGATAATCACCTCTAATAGAGGACTACTGTATACTGACTGGCTAGTAGAGATAATCACCTCTAATAGAGGACTACTGTATACTGACTGGCTAGTAGAGATAATCACATCTAATAGAGGACTACTGTATACCGACTGTCTAGTAGAGATAATCACCTCTAATAGAGGACTACTGTATACTGACTGGTTAGTAGAGATACAAGATTAATCATCTCTTTTGATCTAGCTGTAGGGAATTACACAGCTCTTTGACTGTTTGATGGACACTGTGTTATAAAACCATTCATTGTCCAGAGAAATAGAGATAAGAAATTAAAAGAAAGATTTATGATTTGGAGTAGGAGGCTTATGTTTGTCTAGCGTTGGCATACAAGTCTTGACAACTATGACAGATACAGTATCGCTTTGTTTGACTTCCTGCCCCATCAGCCACTGGGGTTCAGACCATCATAATGTTAAACTTGTCATGTCTGAAAACATAGCGCACGGTAAATGTCCAAGATAATAATAATCAGATATCTGCCATTTATCAGACTGGTTCATCTAATACAGGGCTAATAATACAGACGGGTTCATCTAATACAGGGCTAATAATACAGACGGGTTCATCTAATACAGGGCTAATAATACAGACGGGTTCATCTAATACAGGGCTAATAATACAGACGGGTTCATCTAATACAGGGCTAATAATACAGACGGGTTCATCTAATACAGGGCTAATAATACAGACGGGTTCATCTAATACAGGGCTAATAAT
>NW_027005399.1:35000-43374 GCF_036934945.1 Oncorhynchus masou masou
AGGGGGAGAGAGAGACAGGGAGAGAGAGAGAGAGAGAGAGAGAGAGAGAGAGGGAGAGAGAGAGAGAGAGACGAGAGAGAGAGAGAGAGAGAGGAGGGAGAAGAGAGAGACGGGAGAGAAAGAGAGAGAGAGAGAGAGACGAGAGAGAAAGAGAGAGAGAGGCAGAGAGAGAGAGAGAGAGAGAGAGAGAGAGAGAGAGAGAGAGAGAGAGAGAGAGAGAGAGAAGAGAGAGAGACAAGCCATTCCATCTATCCAGGTCTTTTGGTTATCATGGAACAACTGAATGGGGTTCTAGAACAGAGAGAACACACAGGCTCTAACATTCTGGACTGATAGCACAATCTGCCTATCAGTTTATTCCACCTCACTGCTCTAATGAGAACACCCTACTAATTGACTAGACGGAGAGAGAATATGTTTTCAAATAACAATTCCATCAATGGTAATAGTGGAGTTCGGTCTCTCTGCATCCCTCTTAGACTAAGTCAATATTTAGCCTCTTTGTTGTTGTCACAGAAACCACTTCCCCCCTTTTTCCCCCTTAAAAGATAGCGTTTTAGAGATGAATATGAAACGTTTAATAAACATGAATTCAATGAGTCATGTCCCATTTTTTTAAAGAGATGGAGATTCTGTGACAGCTAAGGAGATCTCACTCAGTGTTTTATTGCTCACTCAGCTGTACTATTTGTTTTTCAATTAGGGGGAACGTCCAGATGGAGATAGGACGTTCTCCAAGTACTCAGCTACCACTTAAAGGGACGACAAGATGTTCTACCTGACCCTCCAATCACAGACAGGTCCATAAAACACATGACTTGCTCAAAACAAAAGGGGACTGACAGGATAACAAGAACAGTTAATAAATACTTTGGTCCAAATGCTGCAAACATCCCCTATTAATGACAGGTAATTCAGGGTAGCAGTAGGGAATTCAAATCAAATCAAACTTTATTAGTAATGTACACATATTTGCAGATGTTATCGCAGGTGCAGTGAAATGCTTGTGTTTCTAGCTCCAACCATACAGTAATACCTAGCAATACACACATAATCCCAAACATATCAATTAATAAATATCTTAATATTAATAAATAATAATTATTATAATAATAAGTCTACTGGGTATAGCTGTCATAGACTGTATATTCAGGGCAAAGTTTTTGACTAAAGGTTCAATATAGGGACATAAAAATGTTGCTCTCTCTCTTCTCCCTCTCCCTCTCTCCCTTTCCCCTCTCTCCCTCTCTCCCTCCTCCCTCTCTCCCTCTCTCCCTCACTCTCTCTCCCTCTCTCCCTCTCTCCCTTTTGCCCCCTCCTCCTCTCTTCTCCCCTCTCCCTCTCTCCCCCTCTCCCTTTCTCTCTCCCTCTCTCCCTCTCTCCCTTTCTCCCTCTCTCACTTTCCCTCTCCTCTCCCTCTCTCCCTCTCTCCCCTCTCCCTCTCCCTCTACCCTCTCCCTCTCTCCCTCTCCCCCTCTCCCCTCTCTCTCCCTTCTCCCTCTCTCCCTTCTCCCTCTCTCGCCTTCCCCTCTCTCCCTTCCCCCCTCTCCCTCTCCCTCTCTCTCTCCCCTTTCCCTCTCTCCTCTCTCCCTCTCTCCCTCTCTCCTCTCCCTCTCCTCTCCCTCTCCCTCCTCTCCCTCTCCTCTCCCTCTCCCCCCCCCTCTCCCTCTACCTCTCCCTCTCTCTCCCTCTCCCTCTCCCTCTTCCCTCTCCCTCTCCCTCTCTCCCCCCTCCCCCTCTCCCTCTCCCAATCTCCCTCTTCTCTATCTCCCTCTCTCCCTCTCTCTCCCGTCCCTCTCTCTCCCTCTCTCCCCTCTCTCCCAATCTCCCTCTTCTCTCTCTCCCTGACTGGTTGCATCACTGCCTGGTATTGTAACTGCTCGGCCTCCGGCGCAAGGCACTACAGAGGGTGGTGCGTACGGCCCAGTACATCACTGTGGCAAGCTTCCTGCCATCCAGACCTCTATACCAGGCGGTGTCAGAAGAAGGCCCTAAAAATTGTCAAAGACTCCAGCCACCCAAGTCATAAACTGTTCTCTCTGCTACCGCACGGCAAAGCGGTACCGGAGCGCCAAGTCTAGGACCAAGAGGCTTCTAAACAGCTTCTACCCCCAAGCCATAAGACTCCTGAACATCTTGTCAAAGGGCTACCCAGACTGCATTGACCCCCCTCTTCCACACCGCTGCTACTCCCTCTTGTTATCATCTATGCATAGTCACTTTAATAACTCATATGTTCGTATTACCTCATTTAACCGGTGCCCCTCCACATTGACTCTCTACCAGTATACCCTGTATATAGCCTCCACATTGACTCTGTACCATAAAACCCTGTATATAGCCTCCACATTGACTCTGTACCGGTACCCCCTGTATATAGCCTCCACATTGACTCTGTACTGGTACCCCCTGTATATAGCCTCCACATTGACTCTGTACTGGTACCCCCTGTATATAGCCTCCACATTGACTCTTTACCGGTACCCGCTGTATATAGCCTCCACATTGACTCTGTACTGGTACCCCCTGTATAAAGCCTCCACATTGACTCTTACTTAGGGGCTCGTCATTAAGCATTTCACTGTGCGGTCTACTACACCTGTTGCATTCAGCATTTCACTGTGCGGTCTACTACACCTGTTGTATTCAGCATTTCACTGTAAGGTCTACTACACCTGTTGTATTCAGCATTTCACTGTGCGGTCTACTACACCTGTTGTATTCAGCATTTCACTGTGAGGTCTACTACACCTGTTGTATTCAGCATTTCACTGTAAGGTCTACTACACCTGTTGTATTCAGCATTTCACTGTGAGGTCTACTACACCTGTTGTATTCAGCATTTCACTGTGGGGTCTACTACACCTGTTGTATTCAGCATTTCACTGTAAGGTCTACTACACCTGTTGTATTCAGCATTTCACTGTGAGGTCTACTACACCTGTTGTATTCAGCATTTCACTGTGAGGTCTACTACACCTGTTGTATTCAGCATTTCACTGTAAGCTCTACACCTGTTGTATTCAGCATTTCACTGTGAGGTCGACTACACCTGTTGTATTCAGCATTTCACTGTGCGGTCTACTACACCCGTTGTATTCAGCATTTCACTGTGAGGTCTACACCTGTTGTATTCAGCATTTCACTGTAAGGTCTACTACACCTGTTGTATTCAGCATTTCACTGTAAGGTCTACGACACCTGTTGTATTCAGCATTTCACTGTAAGGTCTACTACACCTGTTGTATTCAGCATTTCACTGTGAGGTCTACGACACCTGTTGTATTCAGCATTTCACTGTGAGGTCTACTACACCTGTTGTATTCAGCATTTCACTGTGAGGTCTACTACACCTGTTGTATTCAGCATTTCACTGTGAGGTCTACTACACCTGTTGTATTCAGCATTTCACTGTAAGGTCTACTACACCTGTTGTATTCAGCATTTCACTGTGAGGTCTACTACACCTGTTGTATTCAGCATTTCACTGTGAGGTCTACTACACCTGTTGTATTCAGCATTTCACTGTAAGGTCTACTACACCTGTTGTATTCAGCATTTCACTGTGAGGTCTACTACACCTGTTATATTCAGCATTTCACTGTAAGGTCTACTACACCTGTTGTATTCAGCATTTCACTGTGAGGTCTACTACACCTGTTGTATTCAGCATTTCACTGTAAGGTCTACTACACCTGTTGTATTCAGCATTTCACTGTGAGGTCTACTACACCTGTTGTATTCAGCATTTCACTGTGAGGTCTACTACACCTGTTGTATTCAGCATTTCACTGTGAGGTCTACTACACCTGTTGTATTCAGCATTTCACTGTGAGGTCTACTACACCTGTTGTATTCAGCATTTCACTGTGAGGTCTACTACACCTGTTGTATTCAGCATTTCACTGTGAGGTCTACTACACCTGTTGTATTCAGCATTTCACTGTAAGGTCTACTACACCTGTTGTATTCAGCATTTCACTGTGAGGTCTACTACACCTGTTATATTCAGCATTTCACTGTAAGGTCTACTACACCTGTTGTATTCAGCATTTCACTGTGAGGTCTACTACACCTGTTGTATTCAGCATTTCACTGTAAGGTCTACTACACCTGTTGTATTCAGCATTTCACTGTGAGGTCTACTACACCTGTTGTATTCAGCATTTCACTGTGAGGTCTACTACACCTGTTGTATTCAGCATTTCACTGTAAGGTCTACTACACCTGTTGTATTCAGCATTTCACTGTGAGGTCTACTACACCTGTTGCATTCAGCATTTCACTGTGCGGTCTACTACACCTGTTGTATTCAGCATTTCACTGTAAGGTCTACTACACCTGTTGTATTCAGCATTTCACTGTGAGGTCTACTACACCTGTTGTATTCAGCATTTCACTGTGAGGTCTACTACACCTGTTGTATTCAGCATTTCACTGTAAGGTCTACTACACCTGTTGTATTCAGCATTTCACTGTGCGTCTACTACACCTGTTGTATTCAGCATTTCACTGTGAGGTCTACTACACCTGTTGTATTCAGTATTTCACTGTGAGGTCTACTACACCTACAGATCGTAGCATTCACTGTAAGGTCTACTACACCTATTAGGTCTCAGTATTTCACTGTGAGGTTCACTACACCTGTTGTATTCAGCATTTCACTGTAAGCTCTACACCTGTTGTATTCAGCATTTCGACTGTGAGGTCGACTTTACACCTGTTGTATTCAGCATTTCACCATGGCTCACTACCCGTTGTATTCAGTATTTCACTGTGAGGTCTACTACACCTGTTGGGATATTCAGTGATTTCACTGTGAGGTCTACTACACTGTTGTATCTGCATTTCACTGTGAGGTCTACGACACCTGTTGTATTCAGCATTTCACTGTAAGGTCTACTACACCTGTTGTATTCAGCATTTCACTGTAAGGTCTACTACACCTGTTGCATTCAGCATTTCACTGTGAGGTCTACTACACCTGTTGTATTCAGCATTTCACTGTGAGGTCTACACACCTGTTGTATTCAGCATTTCAATGTGCTCTACACCTGTTGTATTCAGCATTTCACTGTGCGGTCTACTACACTGTTGTATTCAGCATTTCACTGTGAGGTCTACTACACCTGTTGTGGTCTGTGCATTTCACTGTGAGGTCTACTACACCTGTTGTATTCAGCATTTCACTGTGAGGTCTACTACACCTGTTGTATTCAGCATTTCACTGTGAGGTCTACACACCTGTTGTATTCAGCATTTCCTGTAAGGTCTACTACACCTGTTGTATTCAGCATTTCACTGTGGGGTCTACACCTGTTGTATTCAGCATTTCACTGTGCGGTCTGGCACTACACCTGTTTATTCAGCATTTCCTGTAAGGTCTACTACACCTGTTGTATTCAGCATTTCATGTAGGTCTACACCTGTTGTATTCAGCATTTCACCGGGGTCTACTACACCTGTTGTATTCAGCATTTCACTGTGAGGTCTACTACACCTGTTGTATTCAGCATTTCACTGTGAGGTCTACTACACCTGTTGTATTCAGCATTTCACTGTGGGGTCTACTACACCTGGTTGTAGTCTAGTATTTACTGTAAGCTCTACACCTGTTGTATTCAGCATTTTCACTGTAAGGTCTACTACACCTGTTGTATTCAGCATTTCACTGTGAGGTCTACCACCTGTTGTATTCAGCATTTACTGTAAGGTCTACTACACCTGTTGTATTCAGCATTTCACTGCAAGGTCTACTACACCTGTTGTATTCAGCATTCTCACTGTGAGATCTACTATGCACTGCTGTATCTAGCATTTCACTGTAAGTCTACTACACCTGTTATGCTCAGCATTTCACTGTAAGGTCTACTGCACCTGTTGTATTCCGTATTTCATCAGAGGGTCTACTACACCTGTAGTATTCAGCACTTCACTGTAAGGCCTACTACACCTGTTGTATTTACTTTCACTGTGAGGTCTACGACACCTGTTGTATTCAGCATTTCACTGTGAGGTCTACTACACCTGTTGTATTCAGCATTTCACTGTGAGGTCTACTACACCTGTTGTATTCAGCATTTCACTGTGCGGTCTACTACACCTGTTGTATTCAGCATTTCACTGTAAGGTCTACTACACCTGTTGTATTCAGCATTTCACTGTGAGGTCTACTACACCTGTTGTATTCAGCATTTCACTGTGAGGTCTACTACACCTGTTGTATTCAGCATTTCACTGTAAGGTCTACTACACCTGTTGTATTCAGCATTTCACTGTGAGGTCTACTACACCTGTTATATTCAGCATTTCACTGTAAGGTCTACTACACCTGTTGTATTCAGCATTTCACTGTGAGGTCTACTACACCTGTTGTATTCAGCATTTCACTGTAAGGTCTACTACACCTGTTGTATTCAGCATTTCACTGTGAGGTCTACTACACCTGTTGTATTCAGCATTTCACTGTGAGGTCTACTACACCTGTTGTATTCAGCATTTCACTGTGAGGTCTACTACACCTGTTGTATTCAGCATTTCACTGTGAGGTCTACTACACCTGTTGTATTCAGCATTTCACTGTGAGGTCTACTACACCTGTTGTATTCAGCATTTCACTGTGAGGTCTACTACACCTGTTGTATTCAGCATTTCACTGTAAGGTCTACTACACCTGTTGTATTCAGCATTTCACTGTGAGGTCTACTACACCTGTTATATTCAGCATTTCACTGTAAGGTCTACTACACCTGTTGTATTCAGCATTTCACTGTGAGGTCTACTACACCTGTTGTATTCAGCATTTCACTGTAAGGTCTACTACACCTGTTGTATTCAGCATTTCACTGTGAGGTCTACTACACCTGTTGTATTCAGCATTTCACTGTGAGGTCTACTACACCTGTTGTATTCAGCATTTCACTGTGAGGTCTACTACACCTGTTGTATTCAGCATTTCACTGTGAGGTCTACTACACCTGTTGTATTCAGCATTTCACTGTGAGATCTACTACACCTGTTGTATTCAGCATTTCACTGTGAGGTCTACTACACCTGTTGTATTCAGCATTTCACTGTGAGGTCTACTACACCTGTTGTATTCAGCATTTCACTGTGAGATCTACTATACCTGTTGTATTCAGTATTTCACTGTAAGGTCTACTACACCTGTTGTATTCAGCATGTCACTGTGAGGTCTACTACACCTGTTGTATTCAGCATTTCACTGTAAGCTCTACACCTGTTGTATTCAGCATTTCACTGTAAGGTCTACTACACCTGTTGTATTCAGCATTTCACTGTGAGGTCTACTACACCTGTTGTATTCAGCATTTCACTGTAAGGTCTACTACACCTGTTGTATTCAGCATTTCACTGTAAGGTCTACTACACCTGTTGTATTCAGCATTTCACTGTGAGATCTACTATACCTGTTGTATTCAGCATTTCACTGTAAGGTCTACTACACCTGAGACAGAGACAGAGGTACACAGAAACAGAGGGACACAGACACAGAGGGACACACCTGAGATTCAGCACTTCACAGAAGGTCTACAGAGACAGATTTCACTGTAAGGTCTACACACCTGAGTACAGATTTCACAGAGGGACACACCTGTTGTATTCAGCATGTGACTAGAGACAGAGGATTTGATCACCAGAGGGACATAGAGACAGATGGACACAGAGACAGAGACAGAGAGACACAGAGGGACACAGAGACAGAGGGACACAGAGACAGAGGGACACAGACACAGGGGAGACACAGAGACAGAGGGACACAGAGGGACACAGAGACAGAGGGACATAGAGACAGAGGGACACCGAGACAGAGAGACACAGAGACAGAGAGACACAGAGACAGAGAGACACAGAGACAGAGGACACAGAGGGACACAGAGGGACACAGGGACACAGAGGGACACAGAGGGACACAGACAGAGGGACACAGAGGGACACAGAGACAGAGGGACACAGAGACAGAGGGACACAGAGACAGAGAGACACAGAGACAGAGAGACACAGAGACAGAGAGACAGAGGGACACAGAAACAGAGGGACACAGAGGGACACAGAGACAGAGGGACACAGAGACAGAGGGACACAGAGACAGAGGGACACAGAGACAGAGAGACACAGAGACAGAGAGACACAGAGACAGAGGGACACATAGGGACACAGAGACAGAGGGACACAGAGACAGAGAGACACAGAGGGACACAGAGACAGAGGGACACAGAGGGACACAGAGACAGAGGGACACAGAGGGACACAGAGGGACACAGAGACAGAGGGACACAGAGGGGCACAGAGGGACACAGAGACTGAGGGACACAGAGACAGAGAGACACAGAGACAGAGAGACAGAGGGACA
>NW_027005399.1:43874-53874 GCF_036934945.1 Oncorhynchus masou masou
GGATGTAGACCTGGTACATTGTCTAACAACACAGCTCTGTTGAATCAGGATGTAGACCTGGTACATTGTTCAACACAGCTCTGCTCTTCATCCACTCCTCTACCTGCAGATTGAACATTAAATAGCTTATCGTTCAGCAGAAAGACAAACTCCTACAGAGTTTACATGAAGCAATATGACCTGCAATGAACTAAGCTCTGAGAGTGTGTGATAAATATTTAAACTGTATGCACCTATGTGAATACTCATCGGGTTCAATGGCCCGTAGATCACCTAGACCATCCCAAAACCAATAGAATGTCCATTGATTTTCCCCTGTATTGTGTAATGGTTCACAAATTGTGCTCAATAGAATCAACAACGGTGAAAGAACACACAGTTTGGTCTGTGGATGTCAGGTGAAACATTGAGTGGATTGCTTCAGTCTCCAAAGGCCCGTCTGAGAGAAATAAATAGAGTCCCTCACATCTGTCTGAATGAGGTGAGGTGCACCAATGTCATGTCCCTCTGTGTCCCTCTGTCTCTGTGTCTCCCTGTGTCTGTGTCCCTCTGTCTCTGTGTCCCTCTGTCTCTGTGTCCCTCTGTGTCCCTCTGTCTCTGTTCCCTCTGTGTCGGTGTCTCTCTGTCTCTGTGTCTCTCTGTCTCGGTGTCCCTCTGTCTCTGTGTCTCTCTGTCTCTGTGTCCCTCTGTGTCCCTCTGTCTCTGTGTCTCCCTGTGTCTGTGTCCCTCTGTCTCTGTGTCTCTCTGTCTCTGTGTCCCTCTGTCTCTGTGTCTCTCTGTCTCTGTGTCTCTCTGTCTCTGTGTCTCTCTGTCTCGGTGTCCCTCTGTCTCTGTGTCCCTCTGTCTCTGTGTCCCTCTGTCTCTGTGTCTCTCTGTCTCTGTGTCTCTCTGTCTCTGTGTCTCTCTGTCTCGGTGTCCCTCTGTCTCTATGTCCCTCTGTCTCTGTGTCCCTCTGTGTCCCTCTGTCTCTGTGTCTCCCTGTGTCTGTGTCCCTCTGTCTCTGTGTCCCTCTGTCTCTGTGTCTCTCTGTCTCTGTGTCTCTCTGTCTCTGTGTCCCTCTGTCTCTGTGTCCCTCTGTGTCCCTCTGTCTCTGTGTCTCTCTGTCTCTGTGTCCCTCTGTGTCCCTCTGTCTCTGTGTCCCTCTGTGTCCCTCTGTCTCTGTAACCCTCTGTGTCCCTCTGTCTCTGTGTCCCTCTGTGTCTGTGTCCCTCTGTTTCTGTGTACCTCTGTCTCTCTGTCTCTGTGTCTCTCTGTCTCTGTGTCTCTCTGTCTCTGTGTCCCTCTGTGTCTGTGTCCCTCTGTGTCCCTCTGTTTCTGTGTCCCTCTGTCTCTCTGTCTCTGTGTCTCTCTGTCTCTGTGTCCCTCTGTGCCCCTCTGTGTCCCTCTGTGCCCCTCTGTGTCCCTCTGTGCCCCTCTGTCTCTGTGTCCCTCTGTGTCCCTCTGTGTCCCTCTGTGTCCCTCTGTCTCTGTGTCCCTCTGTGTCCCTCTGTCTCTCTGTCTCTGTGTCTCTCTGTCTCTGTGTCCCTCTGTCTCTGTGTCCCTATGTGTCCCTCTGTCTCTGTGTCCCTCTGTCTCTGTGTCCCTCTGTGTCCCTCTGTCTCTGTGACCCTCTGTCTCTGTGTCCCTCTGTCTCTGTGTCCCTCTGTGTCCCTCTGTTTCTGTGTCCCTCTGTCTCTCTGTCTCTGTGTCTCTCTGTCTCTGTGTCCCTCTGTGTCCCTCTGTGTCCCTCTGTCTCTGTGTCCCTCTGTGTCCCTCTGTCTGTGTCCCTCTGTGTCCCTCTGTCTGTGTCCCTCTGTGTCCCTCTGTGTCCCTCTGTCTCTGTGTCCCTCTGTGTCCCTCTGTCTGTGTCCCTCTGTGTCCCTCTGTCTGTGTCCCTCTGTGTCCCTCTGTGTCCCTCTGTCTGTGTCCCTCTGTGTCCCTCTGTGTCCCTCTGTCTGTGCCCCTCTGTGTCCCTCTGTCTCTGTGTCCCTCTGTGTCCCTCTGTGTCCCTCTGTCTCTGTGTCCCTCTGTCTCCCTCTGTGTCCCTCTGTGTCCCTCTGTCTGTGTCGTTGACATCGATATCATTAATAACTTATAACGCCCCATATGGCATTGATCAAATCAAATCACATTTTACTAGTCACATGCTGAATACAACAGGTGTAGTAGACCTTACAGTGAAATGCTGAATACAACAGGTGTAGTAGACCTTACAGTGAAATGCTAAATACAACAGGTGTAGTAGACCTTACAGTGAAGTGCTGAATACTACAGGTGTAGTAGACCTCACAGTGAAATGCGGAATACAACAGGTGCAGTAGACCTTACAGTGAAATGCTGAATACAACAGGTGTAGTAGACCTTACAGTGAAATGCTGAATACAACAGGTATAGTAGATCTCACAGTGAAATGCTGAATACAACAGGTGTAGTAGACCTTACAGTGAAATGCTGAATACAACAGGTGTAGTAGACCTTACAGTGAAATGCTGAATACAACAGGTGTAGTAGACCTCACAGTGAAATGCTGAATACAACAGGTGTAGTAGACCTTACAGTGAAATGCTGAATACAACAGGTGTAGAGCTTACAGTGAAATGCTGAATACAACAGGTGTAGTAGACCTCACAGTGAAATGCTGACTACAACAGGTGTAGTAGACCTCACAGTGAAATGCTGAATACAACAGGTGTAGTAGATCTCACAGTGAAATGCTGAATACAACAGGTGTAGTAGACCTCACAGTGAAATGCTGAATACAACAGGTGTAGTAGACCTCACAGTGAAATGCTGAATACAACAGGTGTAGATCTCACAGTGAAATGCTGAATACAACAGGTGTAGACCTCACAGTGAAATGCTGAATACAACAGGTGTAGTAGACCTCACAGTGAAATGCTGACTACAACAGGTGTAGTAGACCTCACAGTGAAATGCTGAATACAACAGGTGTAGTAGACCTCACAGTGAAATGCTGAATACAACAGGTGTAGTAGACCTTACAGTGAAATGCTGAATACAACAGGTGTAGTAGACCTCACAGTGAAATGCTGAATACAACAGGTGTAGTAGACCTTACAGTGAAATGCTGAATATAACAGGTGTAGTAGACCTCACAGTGAAATGCTGAATACAACAGGTGTAGTAGACCGCACAGTGAAATGCTGAATACAACAGGTGTAGTAGACCTCACAGTGAAATGCTGAATACAACAGGTGTAGTAGACCTCACAGTGAAATGCTGAATACAACAGGTGTAGTAGACCTCACAGTGAAATGCTGAATACAACAGGTGTAGTAGACCTCACAGTGAAATGCTGAATACAACAGGTGTAGTAGACCTCACAGTGAAATGCTGAATACAACAGGTGTAGTAGACCTCACAGTGAAATGCTGAATACAACAGGTGTAGTAGACCTCACAGTGAAATGCTGAATACAACAGGTGTAGTAGACCTCACAGTGAAATGCCGAATACAACAGGTGTAGTAGACCTTACAGTGAAATGCTGAATATAACAGGTGTAGTAGACCTCACAGTGAAATGCTGAATACAACAGGTGTAGTAGACCTTACAGTGAAATGCTGAATACAACAGGTGTAGTAGACCTCACAGTGAACTGCTGAATACAACAGGTGTAGTAGACCTCACAGTGAAATGCTGAATACAACAGGTGTAGTAGACCTCACAGTGAAATGCTGAATACAACAGGTGTAGTAGACCGCACAGTGAAATGCTGAATACAACAGGTGTAGTAGACCTCACAGTGAAATGCTGAATACAACAGGTGTAGTAGACCTCACAGTGAAATGCTGAATACAACAGGTGTAGTAGACCTCACAGTGAAATGCTGAATACAACAGGTGTAGTAGACCTTACAGTGAAATGCTGAATACAACAGGTGTAGTAGACCTCACAGTGAAATGCTGAATACAACAGGTGTAGTAGACCTACAGTGAAATGCTGAATACAACAGGTGTAGACCTCACAGTGAAATGCTGAATACAACAGGTGTAGTAGACCTCACAGTGAAATGCTGAATACAACAGGTGTAGTCGACCTCACAGTGAAATGCTGAATACAACAGGTGTAGAGCTTACAGTGAAATGCTGAATACAACAGGTGTAGTAGACCTCACAGTGAAATGCTGAATACAACAGGTGTAGTAGACCTCACAGTGAAATGCTGAATACAACAGGTGTAGTAGACCGCACAGTGAAATGCTGAATACAACAGGTGTAGTAGACCCCACAGTGAAATGCTGAATACAACAGGTGTAGTAGCCTCACAGTGAAATGCTGAATACAACAGAGTCAAGTGAAATGGAGGTGTAGTAGACCTCACAGTGAAATGCTGAATACAACAGGTGTAGTAGTACAGTGAAATGCTGAATACAACAGGTGTAGTAGACCTTACAGTGAAATGCTGAATACAACAGGTGTAGTAGACCGCACAGTGAAATGCTGAATCAATGTCACAGTGAGGCTAGTATACAGTGGGTACAACCAGTACAGAGTCAATGTAGTAGACCTTACAGTGAAATGCTGAATACAACAGGTGTAGACCTACAGTGAAATGGAATACCAGGTGTACAGAGTCAAGTGAAATGCTGAATACAACAGGTGTAGTAGACCTCACAGTGAAATGGAATACAACAGGTGTAGAGCTTACAGAGTCAATGTGGAGGCTGAATACAACAGGTGTAGTAGACACAGTGAAATGCTGAATGCAACAGAGTCAAGTGAAATGCTGAGGCTAGTAGATACAGTGAAATGCTGAATACAACAGGTGTCGTAGACCTCACAGTGAAATGCTGAATACAACAGGTGTAGGTACAGTGAAATGCTGAATACAACAGAGTCAATGAAATGGAATACAACAGGTGTAGTAGACCTCACAGTGAAATGCTGAATACAACAGGTGGTAGACCTCACAGAAATGCTGAATACAACAGGTGTAGGAGAAATGCTATACAACAGGGGGTCACAGTGAAATGCTGAATACAACACAGAGTCACAGTGAAATGCTGAGGTGTAGTAGACCTTACAGTGAAATGCTGAATACAACAGGTGTACAGAGTCAATGAAATGGAGGCTATAGACCTCACAGTGAAATGGAATACAACAGGTGTAGTAGACCTTACAGTGAAAGAATACAAAGGTGTAGGAGTGGCTGAATACAACAGGTGTAGTAGACCTCACAGTGAAATGCTGAATACAACAGGTGGTAGACCTTACAGTGAGTGCAATACAACAGGTGAGTAGACCGCACAGTGAAATGCTGAATGCAACAGGTGTAGTAGACCTCACAGAAAGTCAATGTGGAAATGCTATATACAGGGGGTAGACACAGTGAAATGCTGTACAGAGTCACAGTGAAATGTGAATACAACAGGTGTAGTAGCTATGAAATACTGAATACAACAGGGGTACCAGTGAAATACAGAGTCAATGTGGACCTTACAGTGAAATGCTGAATATAACAGGGGTAGACCTCACAGTGAAATGCTGAAGAGTCAATGTGGAATACAACAGGTGTAGTAGACCTCACAGTGAAATGCTGAATACAACAGGTGGTAGACCTCACAGTGAAATGCTGAATACAACAGGTGTAGTAGACCTCACAGTGAAATGCTGAATACAACAGGTGGTACCTCACAGAAAGTCAATGTGGAGGTGTAGTATACAGTGAAATGGAATACAACAGGTGTAGTAGACAGAGTGAAATGTGAATACAAGGTGTAGTAGATACAGTGAAATGCTGAATACAACAGGTGTAGTAGACCTCACAGTGAAATGCTGAATACAACAGGTGTAGTAGACCTTACAGTGAAATGCTGAATAGAGTCAATGTGAAATGCTGAATACAACAGGTGGTAGACCTTACAGTGAAACAGAGTCAATGTGGATGCTGAATACAACAGGTGTAGTAGACCTCACAGTGAAATGCTGAATACAACAGGTGTAGTAGACCTTACAGTGAAATGCTGAATACAACAGGTGTAGTAGACCGCACAGTGAAATGCTGAATACAACAGGTGTAGTAGACCTCACAGTGAAATATGAATACAACAGGTGTAGTAGACCTCACAGTGAAATGCTGAATACAACAGAGTCAATGTGGAGGTGTATAGACACAGTGAAATGCTGAATACAACAGGTACAGAGTCAATGTGAAATGCTGAATACAACAGGTGTAGTAGACCTTACAGTGAAATGCTGAGTACAAAGGTGTAGACCTCACAGTGAAATGCTGAATACAACAGGTGTAGTAGACCTCACAGTGAAATGCTGAATACAACAGGTGTAGTAGACCTCACAGTGAAATGCTGAATACAACAGGTGTAGAGCTTAGTGAAATGCTGAATACAACAGGTGTAGTAGACCTCACAGTGAAATGCTGAATACAACAGGTGTAGGTCACAGTGAAATGCTGAATACAACAGGTGTAGTAGACCTTACAGTGAAATGCTGAATACAACAGGTGTAGTAGACCCCACAGTGAAATGCTGAATACAACAGGTGTAGTAGACCTCACAGTGAAATGCTGAATACAACAGGTGTAGTAGACCTTACAGTGAAATGCTGAATACAACAGTAGACCTCACAGTGAAATGCTGAGGCTAGTAGACCTCACAGTGAAATGCTGAATACAACAGGTGTAGTAGACCTTACAGTGAAATGCTGAATACAACAGGTGTAGTAGACCTATATGAAACTGAATGCAACAGGTGTTAGACCGCACAGTGAAATGTAATGACGAGCCCCTAAGTAAGAGTCAATGTGGAGGCTTTATACAGGGAGTACCAGTACAGAGTCAATGTGGAGGCTTTATACAGGGGGTACCGGTACAGAGTCAATGTGGAGGCTTTATACAGGGGGTACCGGTACAGAGTCAATGTGGAGGCTATATACAGGGGGTACCGGTACAGAGTCAATGTGGAGGCTATATACAGGGGGTACCGGTACAGAGTCAATGTGGAGGCTATATACAGGGTTTTATGGTACAGAGTCAATGTGGAGGCTTTATACAGGGTGTTACGGTACAGAGTCAATGTGGAGGGGCACCGGTTAAATGAGGTAATACGAACATATGAGTTATTAAAGTGACTATGCATAGATGATAACAAGAGGGAGTAGCAGCGGTGTGGAAGAGGGGGGGTCAATGCAGTCTGGGTAGCCCTTTGACAAGATGTTCAGGAGTCTTATGGCTTGGGGGTAGAAGCTGTTTAGAAGCCTCTTGGACCTAGACTTGGCACTCCGGTACCGCTTGCCGTGCGGTAGCAGAGAGAACAGTTTATGACTTGGGTGGCTGGAGTCTTTGACAATTTTTAGGGCCTTCTTCTGACACCGCCTGGTATAGAGGTCCTGGATGGCAGGAAGCTTGGCCACAGTGATGTACTGGGCCGTACGCACCACCCTCTGTAGTGCCTTGCGGTCGGAGGCCGAGCAGTTACAATACCAGGCAGTGATGCAACCAGTCAGGAGAGAGAGAAGAGGGAGATTGGGAGAGAGGGAGAGAGGGAGAGAGGGACGGAGAGAGAGGGAGAGAGGGAGATAGAGAAGAGGGAGATTGGGAGAGGGAGAGGGGGAGGGGGGAGAGGGAGAGGGAGAGGGAGAGGGAGAGGGAGAGAGAGGGGGAGAGGGAGAGGGAGAGGGAGGAGGGAGAGGGGAGAGGGGAGAGAGAGGGGAGAGAGGGAGAGGAGGGAGAGGGAGAGGGAGAGGGAGAGAGGGAGAGAGGGAGAGAGGGAGAAAGGGGAGAGAGAGAGAGGGAGAGAGGGAGAGGGGTAGAGGGAGAGAGGGAGAGGGAGAGGGAGAGAGGGAGAGGAGAGAGGGGGAAAGTGAGAGAGGGAGAAAGGGAGAGAGGGGAGAGGGAGAAAGGGAGAGAGGGGGAGAGAGGGAGAGGGGGAGAAAGGGAGAGAGGGGGAGAGAGGGAGAGGGGGCAAAAGGGAGAGAGGGGAGAGAGGGAGAGAGGGAGGGAGGGAGAGAGGGAGAGAGGGAGAGGGAAAGGGAGAGAGGGAGAGGGAGAAAGAGAGAGAGCAACATTTTTATGTCCCTATATTGAACCTTTTAGTCAAAAACTTTGCCCTGAATATACAGTCTATGACAGCTATACCAGTAGACTTATTATTATAATAATTATTATTTATTAATATTAAGATATTTATTAATTGATATGTTTGGGATTATGTGTGTATTGCTAGGTATTACTGTATGGTTGGAGCTAGAAACACAAGCATTTCACTGCACCTGCGATAACATCTGCAAATATGTGTACATTACTAATAAAGTTTGATTTGATTTGAATTCCCTACTGCTACCCTGAATTACCTCGTCATTAATAGGGGGATGTTTGCAGCATTTGGACCAAAGTATTTATTAACTGTTCTTGTTATCCTGTCAGTCCCCTTTTGTTTGAGCAAGTCATGTGTTTTATGGACCTGTCTGTGATTGGAGGGTCAGGTAGAACATCTTGTCGTCCTTTAAGTGGTAGCTGAGTACTTGGAGAACGTCCTATCTCCATCTGGACGTTCCCCCTAATTGAAAAACAAATAGTACAGCTGAGTGAGCAATAAAACACTGAGTGAGATCTCCTTAGCTGTCACAGGAATCTCCATCTCTTTAAAAAAAAAATGGGACATGACTCATTGAATTCATGTTTATTAAACGTTTCATATTCATCTCTAAACGCTATCTTTTAAGGGGGAAAAAGGGGGGAAGTGGTTTCTGTGACAACAACAAAGAGGCTAAATATTGACTTAGTCTAAGAGGGATGCAGAGAGACCGAACTCCACTATTACCATTGATGGAATTGTTATTTGAAAACATATTCTCTCTCCGTCTAGTCAATTAGTAGGTGTTCTCATTAGAGCAGTGAGGTGGAATAAACTGATAGGCAGATTGTGCTATCAGTCCAGAATGTTAGAGCCTGTGTGTTCTCTCTGTTCTAGAACCCCATTCAGTTGTTCCATGATAACCAAAAGACCCGGATAGATGGAATGGCTTGTTTGTCTCTCTCTCTCGTCTCTCTCTCTCTCTCTCTCTCTCTCTCTCTCTCTCTCTCTCTCTCTCTCTCTCTCTCTCTCTCTCTCTCTTTCTCTCTCTCGTCTCTCTCTCTCTCTCTCTCTCTCTCTTCTCTCTCCCTCTCTCTCTCTTTCTCCCGTCTCTCTCTCTCTCTCTCTCTCTCTCTCTCTCTCTCTCTCTCTCTCTCTCTCTCTCTCTCTCTCCCTCCCTGTCTCTCTCCCTCCCCTCCCCCTCTCTCTCTCTCTCGTCTCTCTCTCTCTCTCTCTCTCTCTCTCCCTCTCCCTCCCCCTCTCTCTCCCTCCCTGTCTCTCTCCCTCCCCCCCCCCTCTCCCTCCCCTCTCTCTCTCCCTCCCTCCCTCTCTCTCCCTCCCCTCTCTCTCCCTCCCTGTCTCTCTCCCTCCCCTCTCCCTCCCCTCTCTCTCTCTCTCTCTCTTGCTCTCTCTCTCTCTCTCTCTGGCTATGATTAAAGCTCTGGACTAAACCTGACCAAACAACCAATCCACTGTTTGATAGAGAGATTCAACAGATCATATCTCTGCTCCTAAATGGACTGATAACAGGTTGATGTGATTCTCAGGGACAAAAAGTTACATCCAAGATAAAACAGTCACGCTGGGCATGTGACTTTCTAAATGACGAGTCAGAAACATGACGAAGTCCTTAACATAGTAACGGACTGGAACGCACTTCTCCGTCTACGCTGGAAAGGGAATCATTTATACTTTTCCAATAAAGACATGGATACATCGATAAACTGGCAATAATTCAACTCTGCTGACTGTTCCTCAATGCCTCGCTCTCTGCAGCTGTGGTATTAAACCATGACCAATACTCTGCAGCTGTGGTATTAAACCATGACCAATACTCTGAAGCTGTGGTATTAAACCATGACCAATACCCTGCAGCTATGGTATTAAACTATGACCAATACCCTGCAGGTGTGGTATTAAACCATGACCAATACCCTGCAGCTGTGGTATTAAACCATGACCAATACTCT
>NW_027005399.1:58874-68874 GCF_036934945.1 Oncorhynchus masou masou
TTAGAGGTGATTATCTCTACTAACCAGTCAGTATACAGTAGTCCTCTATCAGAGGTGATTATCTCTACTAACCCGTCAGTATACAGTAGTCCTCTATTAGAGGTGATTATCTCTACTAGCCAATCAGTATACAGTAGTCCTCTATTAGAGGTGATTATTGTGGCAGTTATATGTTGTGTCCCAAATGGCACCCTTTTCCCAATGTCGTGCAGAGACCGGGGTTCTGGTCAACAGTAGTGTACTACATAGGGAATAGGGTGCGATTTAGGATTGAGTTCTAACCTGGAAGGACAGTGTTATCAGCCCTCTGAGACAACATGTGATATCTGCTGCTGGTTGAAACCCCCTTGATTGAAGGTAGGTTTTATGACAGCCTTGTGTTGCTGTTATGGTACAACCATTGATTTTACTGCTGAAGTAAACACAAGACGTTGTAAAACTAACTCAGGCAAATTATTTTTACCTTTATTTAACTGGGCAAGACAGCAATGAAAGTTTCCAAGTAGAGGATCATCATTTGTCTGTTGGAGCAGAAAGACGGTCAGTTGTTTATTCTGAGGGAGAGAAGTGAATGAATCAATACAGGAAACTTCAACGTCAGACCCTCATCTGGAAAGGGGCTTCCTTCACGGTCACTTCATTAGGAGTTTATTGGATTTCATTTAACTAGACAAGTCAGTTAAGAACCAATTCTTATTTTCAATGACGGTCTACCGAGGAACAGTGGGTTAACTGCCTTGTTCAGGGGAACAGTGGGTTAACTGCCCTGTTCAGGGGAACAGTGGGTTAACTGCCTTGTTCAGGGGAACAGTGGGTTAACTGCCCTGTTCAGGGGAACAGTGGGTTAACTGCCCTGTTCAGGGGAACAGTGGGTTAACTGCCCTGTTCAGGGGAACAGTGGGTTAACTGCCCTGTTCAGGGGAACAGTGGGTTAACTGCCTTGTTCAGGGGAACAGTGGGTTAACTGCCTTGTTCAGGGGAACAGTGGGTTAACTGCCTTGTTCAGGGGAACAGTGGGTTAACTGCCTTGTTCAGGGGAACAGTGGGTTAACTGCCCTGTTCAGGGGAAAGGTGGGTTAACTGCCTGTTCAGGGGCAGATCAACATATTTATACCTTGTCAGCTCAGGGATTCAATCTTGCAACCTTTCGGTTACTAGTCCGACACTCCAACCACTAGGCTACCTGCCGCCCCTCCACTCTAACCACTAGGCTACCTGCCGCCCCTCCACTCTAACCACTAGGCTACCTGCTGGTTACTAGCCCTCCACTCTAACCACTAGGCTACCTGCCTCCCCCCACTCTAACCACTAGGCAACCTGCCTCCCCTCCACTCTAACCACTAGGCTACCTGCTGGTTACTAGCCCTCCACTCTAACCACTAGGCTACCTGCCTCCCCTCCACTCTAACCACTAGGCTACCTGCCGCCCCTCCACTCTAACCACTAGGCTACCTGCTGGTTACTAGCCCTCCACTCTAACCACTAGGCTACCTGCTGGTTACCCGTCCAACACTCTAACCACTAGGCTACCTGCCTCCCCTCCACTCTAACCACTAGGCTACCTGCCTCCCCTCCACTCTAACCACTAGGCTACCCTGCCGCCCCTCCACTCTCACCACTAGGCTACCTGCCTCCCCTCCACTCTAACCACTAGGCTACCTGCCACCCATCCACTCTAACCACTAGGCTACCTGCCGCCCCTCCACTCTAACCACTAGGCTACCTGCCGCCCCTCCACTCTAACCACTAGGCTACCTGCCGCCCCTCCACTCTAACCACTAGGCTACCTGCCGCCCCTCCACTCTAACCACTAGGCTACCTGCCGCCCCTCCACTCTAACCACTAGGCTACCTGCTGGTTACTAGCCCTCCACTCTAAACTCTAGGCTACCTGCCTCCCTCCACTCTAACCACTAGGCTACCTGCTGGTTACTAGCCCTCCACTCTAACCACTAGGCTACCCTGCCGCCCCACTCGGCTACCCCTTCTCTGCCTGGCCGGTTCCCCTCTCTCCACTGGGATTCTCTGTCTGGCCGGTTCCCCTCTCTCCACTGGGATTCTCTGCCTGGCCGGTTCCTCTCTCTCCACTGGGATTCTCTGTCTGGCCGGTTCCCCTAGCTCCACTGGGATTCTCTGTCTGGCCGGTTCCCCTCTCTCCACTGGGATTCTCTGTCTGGCCGGTTCCCCTCTCTCCACTGGGATTCTCTGTCTGGCCGGTTCCCCTCTCCACTGGGATTCTCTGTCTGGCCGGTTCCCCTCTCTCCACTGGGATTCTCTGCCTGGCCGGTTCCCCTCTCTCCACTGGGATTCTCTGTCTGGCCGGTTCCCTCTCTCCACTGGGATTCTCTGCCTGGCCGGTTCTCTCTCTCCACTGGGATTCTCTGCCTGGCCGGTTCCCCTCTCTCCACTGGGATTCTCTGTCTGGCCGGTTCCCCTCTCTCCACTGGGATTCTCTGTCTGGCCGGTTCCCCTCTCTCCACTGGGATTCTCTGTCTGGCCGGTTCCCCTCTCTCCACTGGGATTCTCTGCCTGGCCGGTTCCTCTCTCTCCACTGGGATTCTCTGCCTGGCCGGTTCCCCTCTCTCCACTGGGATTCTCTGCCTGGCCGGTTCCCTCTCTCCACTGGGATTCTCTGCCTGGCCGGTTCTCCTCTCTCCAGGAGGGCGTCACTTTATTTTGAATGTTTTTGTATTTCACCTTTATTTAACTAGGTAGGCCAGTTGAGAAAAAGTTCTCATTTACAACTGCGACCTGGACAAGATAACTGCGACCTGACCAAGATAAAGCAAAGCAGTGAGACAGAAACAACAACACAGAGTTACACATGGAATAAACATACAGTCAATAATACTGTCACGTCTGGTCAAGGTGGGTGGAATCAGGCGCAGAGAGCAGAATGCGATAATGAAGTTTATTCTCCGGTGAACAAAAAACAAACAACAGTCAACCCAAAACAGACAGGGTGAAATATCCAAAACAGGAAAAAGACTAACCGGAGAAAAAACAAACAGCAAACACCGACAGACAAAACGAAATGACAAAATAAACAATCCCGCACAAAACAAGGGCGGGACAACCTACATTAAATACAGACACTAATTAACTAAACAACACACAGGTGAAACCAATTAGACAAAACCAACAGATACACAAAAAAGGGATCAGTAGTGGCTAATAGGACGGTGACGACGACCGCCGAGCACCGCCCGAATGGGCAGGAGAGCCAACCGGCGGAAGTCGCGACAGTACCCCACCTGACGCGCGGCTCCCGCAGTGCGCCGCCACCGTCCTCGAGGACGACCCGGAGGACGAGGTGCTGGGCGATCCGGGTGGAGGCGGTGGAAATCTCTCAGGAGGGAAGGGTCCAAAATATCCCTCACCGGAACCCAGCATCTCTCCTCCGGGCCGTACCCCCTCCCAGTCCACGAGGTACTGTAGGGCCCCCACCCGGCGTCTCGAATCAAGAATGCTTCAAACTGTATACGCCGGGGACCCTCGATGTCCAGAGGGGGTGGAGGGACCTCAGGCACCTCACCTTCTTGCAGGGGACCAGCCACCACCGGCCTAAGGAGAGACACATGAAACGTTAATACGGTAATACCTAGGAAGTTGTAACCTATAACACACCTCGTTTATTCTCCTCAGGACTTTAAACGGCCCCACACACTGCGGCCCCAGCTTCCGACAGAGCAGGTGGAGAGACAGGTTTCGGGTCGAGAGCCAGACCCTGTCCCCTGGTGCAAACACGGGGGTCTCACTGCGGTGCTGGTCAGCGCTCCTCTTCTGCCGTTCTCCCGCTAACCGTAATGAGTCCTGAACGGCTTTCCAGGTGTCCTTGGAGCGCTGTACCCATTCCTCCACCGCAGGAGCCTCGGTCTGACTCTGATGCCATGGAGCCAGGACCGGCTGGTAACCTAACACACACTCAAAAGGAGACAGGTTAGTAGAGGAGTGGCGTAAGGAGTTCTGGGCTAGTTCGGTCCATGGAACATACCTTGCCCACTCACCAGGCCGGTCCGACAATAGCACCGCAGAAACCTGCCCACATCCTGGTTAACGCGCTCCACCTGCCCATTACTCTCGGGGTGAAAACCTGAGGTTAAGCTAACCGAGACCCCAGTCTCTCCATAAACACCCTCCACACTCTGGACGTGAATTGGGGACCCCGATCAGAGACGATATCCTCAGGCACCCCATAGTGCCGGAAGACATGGGTAAACAAAGCCTCAGCAGTCTGCAGGGCCGTAGGAAGACCGGGCAACGGAATGAGACGACAGGACTTAGAAAAACCGATCCACAACGACCAGGATCGTAGTACTTCCCTGGGATGGGGGAAGGTCGGTAAGAAAATCTACCGATAAATGTGTCCAAGGCCGTTGTGGAACGGGGAGAGGTTGTAATTTCCCTCTAGGCAGGTGCCGAGAGCCTTGCTCTGAGCACACTGAGCAGGAGGAGACATAAAATCTCACGTCTTTAGCCAGTGTGGGCCACCAGTATCTCCCTCTCAGACTCTGCACTGTCCTCTTGATACCAGGATGACCCAAGGAGGGAAGAGTATGAGCCCACCTAATCAGCTTGTCCCGGACCACCCTCGGCACGTACTTGGTCCCAACTGGACAGTTAGGAGGAGCCGGCTCTGACCGTGAGGCCCTCTCTATCTCAGCGTCCACCTCCCATATCACCAGTGCCACGAGACATGACGGTGGAATGATGGGAGTTGGCTCTACTGACCGTTCCTCGGTATCATAGAGGCGAGACAGTGCATCAGCTTTAGTGTTTTGGGAGCCTGGCCGATATGTGAGGGTAAACTGGAACCCAGTAAAAAACATGGCCCATCTAGCCTGACGTGGATTTAGTCTCTTAGCTGCCCGGATGTACTCGAGATTACGATGGTCAGTCCAGATGAGAAAAGGGTGTTTAGCCCCCTCAAGCCAGTGTCTCCACACCTTCAGAGCCTTGATTACAGATAACAACTCCCGGTCCCCCACATCATAGTTTCGCTCCGCTGGGCTGAGTTTGCTCGAATAGAAAGCACACGGGCGGGGTTTGGATGGCACGCCCGAGCGTTGGGACAGCACGGCTCCAACCCCAGCCTCGGACGCATCCACCTCCACTATGAACGCTAAAGAGGGGTCCGGATGCGCCAACACGGGTGCGTTGGTGAACAGCTCCTTCAGACGACTGAAAGCTCTGCCCGCCTCTGCTGACCAACACAAGCGCACCGGTCCTCCCTTCAGCAGTGAGGTGATGGGAGCAGCCACCTGACCAAAACCCCGGATAAACCTCCGGTAGTAATTGGCAAACCCTAAAAACCGCTGAACTTCTTTCACCGTGGTCGGAGTCGGCCAATTACGCACGGCTGTAAAGCGATCATCCTCCATCACCACCCCGGAGGTGGAAATACGATACCCCAGGAAAGAAACGGACTGTTTGAAAAACTCACATTTCTCCGCCTTGCAATACAGGTCATGTTCCAGTACTTTACGCACCAAAGACACATGCTCCGCGTGTGTGGCAGAATAAATCAAAATGTCATCAATGTACACTACCACTCCCTGCCCAAGCAGGTCTCGGAGAATCTCATCTACGAAAGATTGAAAAACGGCTGGAGCATTCTTCAACCCGTATGGCATGACGCAGTATTCATAATGACCAGAAGTAGTACTAAATGCGGTTTTCCACTCATCTCCTTCCCGGATATGTACCAGATTATACGCACTCCTCAGGTCCAGTTCTGTGAAGAATCGCGCCCCGTAAAATGATTCCATAGCCGTAGCGATGAGAGGTAGTGGGTAACTAAACCCCACTGTGATGGAATTTAGACCTCTATAATCAATACACGGACGCAGACCTCCATCCTTCTTCTTCACAAAAAAGAAGCTTGAGGAGACGGGTGATATGGAGGGCTGAATGTATCCCTGTCCCAGCGATTCGGAAACATATGTTTCCATCGCAACTGTCTCCTCCTGGGACAATGGATACACGTGACTCCTAGGAAGTGCAGCGTTTTCCAGAAGGTTTATCGCACAGTCCTCTCGACGATGAGGTGGTAATTGGGTCGCCTTCCCTTTACTGAAAACGATAGCCAAATCGGCATAATCAGAGGGAATGCGCACGGTGGAAACTTGGTCTGGACTCTCCACCGTGGTCGCACCAACGGCAACTCCTATGCACCTACCTGAACACTCCTCTGACCACCCCTTAAGAGCCCCCTGTCGCCAGAAAATCACTGGGTTGTGTTGAGCTAACCAGGAACCCCCAACACCACTGGAAACGCAGGTGAATCTATAAGGAACAGGCTAATCTGCTCCTTATGATCACCCTGCGTTACCATGTCCAGCAGCACCGTAGCCTCCCTAATTACTCCTGACCCTAATGGTCGGCTATCTAAGGAGTGCACGGGGAAAGGTCGATCTAACGACACCAGGGAAATCCCTAGCCTTAACGCAAGCCCACGATCCATAAAATTCCCAGCTGCGCCTGAATCAACTAGCGCCTTATGCTGTAGAGATGGGGAAAAACCAGGGAAAGAAATCAATACAAACACATGAACGACAGGAAGCTCTGAATGAGTTTGGTGCTTACTCACCTGGGGTGATCGAGCAGTGTTCTGCCTGTCTTCCCGACTCATAGACGAGTTCCTCCAGCACCGGTCGGACGTGTGCCTCGTCGACCACAACTGGTGCAGGAGAACACTCCTCCTCCAGTCCCCCTTGAAGCCGTACCTCCTAATTCCATAGGGATAGGAACAGGGGGCTGGGATAGGAAACGACAGGACCTGATCCGAACGCTCGCGAGCAGCCAGCAGGTTGTCGAGACGGATAGCCAGATCGATAAGTCCATCCAGTGTGAATGTGGTGTCCCGACATGCCAGCTCCTGCGGACGTCCTCCCTGAGACTATATCTAAAATTATCAATCAAGGTCCTGTCGTTCCATCCTGCTCCTGCTGCCAAAGTCCTAAACTCAAGGGCAAAATCTAGTACGCTCCTCGTCTCCTGACGCAGGTGGAACAGCCATTCACCCGCCGCCCGACCCTCGGGTGGATGGTCAAAAACAGCTCGAAATCGGCGGGTGAACTCTGGGTAATTATCCTTAGCCGAGTCCGGACCATTCCATACTGCGTTAGCCCACTCGAGGGCTCGCCCAGTCAAGCAGGAGACGAGGCGCACACGCTCTCCTCTCCAGAGGGAGCAGGACGCACGGTAGCCAGGTATAATTCCAGCTGAAGGAGGAAACCCTGGCACCCAGCCGCCGATCCGTCAAACTCCCGTGGGAGTGTCAGCCGAAGAGCCCCAGAGCCAGATGAGGTCGCAGAAACAGGAGGTGCTGGAGAAGGGGTTGGTAAAGATGATGTGGGGAGGCCACTCCTCTCCCATCGATCTATTCTCTCCATCATTTGGTCCATAGCAGAACCAATCCGGTGAAGCACGCTGGTATGATGGAGGACCTCTCTGGTGTGCAAAAGAGCAGCAAAGTAAATAACAACAATATGGGGATGAGGTAGGTAGATTGGGTGGGCTATTTACATCTGGTCTGTGTACAGCTGCAGCGATGGGTAAGCTGCTCAGATAGCTGATGATTAAAGTTAGTGAGGGAGGTATAAGTCTCCAACTTCAGCGATTTTCGCAATTCGTTCCAGTCACTGGCAGCAGAGAACTGAAAGGAACGGAGGCCAAAGGAAGAATTGGCTTTGGGGATGACCCGTGACAAATAGCTGCTGGAACGTGTGCTACGGGTGGGTGTTGTTATCGTGACCAGTGAGCTGAGATAAGGCAGAGCTTTACCTAGCAAAGACTTATAGATGACCTGGAGCCAGTGGGTTTGGCAATGAATATGCAGCGAGAGGTTGAGTGGGTTGAGTGGGTTGAGTCACTGAAGTGGTCTTTGTGTCTGGGTTGGCGCCCCCCCTTGGGTTGTGCCGTGGTGGAGATCTTTGTGGGCTATACTCGGCCTTGTCTCAGGATGGTAAGTTGGTGGTTGAAGATATCCCTCTAGTGGTGTGGGGGCTGTGCTTTGGGGTGGGGTTATATCCTTCTTGTTTGGCCCTGGGTATCGTTGGGCGGGGCCACAGTGTCTCCTGACCCCTCCTGTCTCAGCCTCCAGTATTTATGCTGCAGTAGTTCATGTGTCGGGGAGCTAGGGTCCGTTTGTTATATCTGGAGTACTTCTCCTGTCTTATCCGGTGTCCTGTGTGAATTTAAGTATGCTCTCTCTCACCCTCTCTTTCTCTCTTTCTTTCTTTCTTTCTCTCTCTCTCTTTCTCTCTTTCTTTCTTTCTTTCTTTCTCTCTTTCTCTCTCTTTCTTTCTTTCTTTCTCTCTCTCGGAGGAGGACCTGAGCCCTAGGACCATGCCTCAGGACTACCTTGCATGATGACTCCTGGCTGTCCCCAGTCCACCTGGTCGTACTGCTGCTCCAGTTTCAACTGTTCTGCCTGCGGCTATGGAATCCTGACCTGTTCACCGGACGTGCTCCCTGATCCAGACCTGCTGTTTTCAACTCTCTAGAGACAGCAGGAGCGGTAGAGATACTCTGAATGATCGGCTATGAAAAGCCAAATGACATTTACTCCTGAGGTGCTGACCTGTTGCCCATTCGACAACTACTGTGATTATTATTATTTGACCCTGCTGGTCATCTATGAACATTTGAACATCTTGGCCATGTTCTTTTATTATCTCCACCCGGCACAGCCAGAAGAGGACTGGCCACCCCTCTTTGTATCAACGACAATTGCATAATTATCGTATTTCGTCCCCTAACGTATCTGCCCAGCAGCTAGCTAAGCAGCTAGCTAACATCCACTGTCCACTAGCACTGTAGAAACTATTACACTCAACTGAACAACTCGATTAGCGTAGTGTCAGCTAGCTACATAGTTGTCTTCGCTGTCTTCGTATCCAAGATAATTGTGCAGTTTAGAGTGTGTAGACTTAGAGTGATTATCTTAATTTACCGAGGTTAGCTAGCCAGCTATTTGTCGTCCTTAACGTAGGAAATGCTGCTAGCTAGCTAGCCAACAGCTAGCCAACCTCTACCGAATTGAACTCCAACTACCCGGTCAACATTCCCGTCGCTCCACAGGTAGTATCACACTTTCATTTCACTTCATTACAGTACAACGGTTTGATTTGTTTGATCGTAGCTAGCCAGCTACATAGCCGTCTTTGTATCTAAGACAATTGTGTAGTCTAGAGCGATTTTCTAGGTTAGCTGGCCAGCTATTGTCGTTCTTCTAACGTAGCTAGCCAGCTAGCCCCCGAATAGCAGCACTGTAGTAACTATTACAGTACAACGGTTTGTTTTGTTTGATCGTAGCTAGCTAGCTACATAGCCGTCTTTGTATCTAAGACAATTGTGTAGCCTAGAGCGATTTTCTAGGTTAGCTAGCCAGCTATTGTCGTTCTTTTAAAGTAACGTAACGCAATTAACCTGCTAGCTAGCCAGCTAGCCCCCGAATAGCAGCACTGTAGAAACTATTACACTCGACGGAACGACTTGATTAGTGTAGTGTCAACATCGCACCCACTACCAGCTAGCCTACTCCAGCAGTACTGTATCATTTCAATCATTTTAGTCAATAAGATTCTTGCTACGTAAGCTTAACTTTCTGAACATTCGAGACGTGTAGTCCACTTGTCATTCCAATCTCCTTTGCATTAGCGTAGCCTCTTCTGTACCCTGTTAACTATGTGTCTATCTATCCCTGTTCTCTCCTCTCTGCACAGACCATACAAATGCTCCACACCGCGTGGCCGCGGCCACCCTAATCTGGTGGTCCCAGCGCGCACGAACCACGTGGAGTTCCTGGTCTCCGGTAGCCTCTGGAACTGCCGATCTGCGGCCAACAAGGCAGAGTTCATCTCAGCCTATGCCTCCCTCCAGTCCCTCGACTTCCTGGCACTGACGGAAACATGGATCACCACAGATAACACTGCTACTCCTACTGCTCTCTCTTCGTCCGCCCACGTGTTCTCGCACACCCCGAGAGCTTCTGGTCA